>NC_088870.1:5445386-5625386 GCF_032884065.1 Artemia franciscana | reverse complement strand
ATAAAAATTGAGACTAAAAAAAAGGGACAGTTTAGATAAAATTCTAGACGAATGGCTTTTTGATATCTTTGAAAATTGTTGAAACTTTGTGGAGGGTTTTCAGAGCTAGAACTAGCCTATGTATGCCCCAGAAAGGCAACCTGCTTTCCCTCGTCGAAGGGAACTGAGCTTCGATGAATTCGAACATGCTTTGTAACCAAAATTACGAAATTCAGTCTAGGCTATATCAAATTTATTCCTAATTGAACGCTGGGCCGAACAAAAAAAGCCTAGCCTAATACCTTAAATTCGTAGCTTAGACTTGAGAAACTACAAAAGGTAAATTATTTGGCAAAAGATAATTACGAGATAGGCTTCCGAGTAGGCTACTGTCCGAGTATTAGGGTCAGTCTTTGCCTAGAGAACTACCTAGAGAGATGGAAACATGTTAAGAAAATCATTCTTGGTAAAACTCTAGTTTAGCAACTTTTTGTTTTTCCTATCTTGGAAATGAGTTAGATTAGGAAAATAATCCCTTACTTCAATTCTTCCTTTATAGTATCCAGAATAGCCTAATCATAGTTGACACATTTTACATGCAGCCCCGCTATGCTTTGCCCCTAATCCCCCACCCCCTGATGTGTAAATATATAGCCCAATATTTCCTAGGCCTATCTATTCTCCCAATGTGTAGCCTATCAATTGTTTCAGCAAATGTACCTGTAAATTGAATCAACAGTGACAAAACAGAAAAAGGAAATGCAAGTTATGAGTGGCAGAATGCATCAAAAATAGAATTTGGGCTATATGCTTGCACATTGAGAAGGGGGTAAAATATAGCGAGGTTGCACGCGAACTTTGTTAACTAGGCTATGATTATTCTCCATATTATGAAGTAAGCTTAGGTCTAAGAATTCCTAGTGTCCTGAATCCAAATTTAACATTCTTTTGCGTCGAAAATTAACTTTATCCTCACTCCCCCTAAAGCGCAAATAGGCTATACACCTAGGATTGGTATATGTAGGGATGGGGGTAACACAACCCTAAGGTCTTACCCTGCTAGCCTAATCACCCCCATTCAGTGTTCTTTTAGAATTCAACAGTGAAAAACCCCGGCCTCGACTAGGCCTAAATAGCTTTTTTTACAAATTGGACAGCCTATAGAACCTAATTGGCATTATCTGCCATCTTTTGATGAGAAAGAAGTCATCAAGTTTTTGCATAGGCTATAACCTACATACAGATTGGTTTGGGAAGTAGGCTAATCCAAACAGTAGCGATTAGGCTTATTTTTGGAAAGGGCATTCAATGAAAAATCAAAAGTTATATTCTTATAGGGTAAAATTAAGCTTGATTAACATTCTAGTTAATTGACTTCTTGCTATCTCAGAAAGGGTTTAGGTTAGGAAAACGAAACTTTCAGGGATGAATCTACAGACTAAAGTATGTCCCGGGAAGGTATTTTGAAGTACCTACATCCACTCCTTCTCCCTCTAGAGGGCCCTGACCTTTGATGACCTTTAAAAATATGTGTTTTATAAAAGTGAAACCTTGCAAAATAGATCTTCTGGTTAATTGAAGTACAAAAAATTGTTTCCAGCTTCATAGCTTTGCTCAATCCCATTTTATGAGGTTTTAAAGATATGTAAACACATTTTCTAAATTTTGAAAAAAAACATTGATATGGCTCAAAATTCTACTCAAATAACAAGAATTGCGTTTTCAGAACTAAAGGCAGAGAAAAAGCAACTAGTAACTGAAAATTAAGGTAAAATATTGTTTTGTCAAAATTTCAATAGGTATAATAGACCTGTCATATAGGCAAATTTCAGGGCCCTCTAGAGGGAGAAGGAGTGGAGGTGGGTACTTTAAAATACTTTCCCGGGACATACTTTGACATGTAGACCCATAACTGAAAGTTTCATTTTCCTAACCAAAACCCTTTCCGAGACGGCAAGAAGTCAATTAACTAGAATTTTACCCAAAATACCTTCCCAGGACATACTTTAGCCTTTAGACTCATCCCTGAAAGTTTCATTTTCCTAACCTAACCCCTTTCCAAGATAGCCAAAAGTCAATCAACTAGAATTTTACCTTAAGTTTCTGTCCTATAAGTAACATTACACAAAATTATCATCACCTAGCCTACCTTTTTGTTCCAATAGCCTGCCAAAATTTGCAATAATTTCTGGTTATTCAACGTGTTATCTCAACGCACTTAACAATGGAACTGATTTTGTTTAGTTGCGGTTGGCGCTACTGCATGAAAAGAGAACGGGGAACATACAACTCTGGAACACACATTTTAGCAGAAACTTTCTCATAAATTCCCTCAAAGTCAAATATGAATATTAATAATTTAATTAATAATTACTTGTAGTGCTTTAGGCTTTAATTACTGATTCATTTTCCTGTATTGATTAAAAAATAATTTGGAATTAAGTTCTTCAAAAATAACTGTTACAGAGGTGAAGGCCGGTTTTAGAGAAGACTAATCGGAATAATTTTCGGTGATGGAGATTCAGCAAATATGTCTTTTGTCTATTATGCCTTTTAAGCAATAAAGGGGGGTGGACATTTTTAAATAATAAAGAGAGAATTTGCAGGGCTAATGTTGGAAATGGTATATATTTAATAAAAACGAGGGTAGCAGTGAATATTGGGGTATTGAGAAGGAAAGACTAAAATTCTGAAAAAAATCATGACAGTGGTCAGGTGTGGTTCTGACGTGTGGGTGCTCAGAAAAATGGAGAATTTGCCATATGTTTTACAAAAAATTGTCTCGGATTGTTTTGGGGGTGCTTACGTATTTACCAAACACACCGATCCGGACTAGTCCCAGTTAAAGATAGAAATGGGGTCACAATTAGTGATAAGGAAAAGGTTAAAGAAAGATGGGTGGAACATTTTGAGAATGTGCTAAACCGAGATACAGTTGCAGGAAAAGATATAGATGAAAATGAAAAAGTTTGTGATACCTTGGATGTGAAGGAAGATTTGTTTAGTGAGGAAGAATTAGCGACAGTACTAGAAGGATTAAAAAATAATAAGGCCCCAGGTGCTGATAGTATGATTAATGAGTTCCTTAAATATGGTGGCTCTGAGGTTAGGAATAAGCTACTGAAGATTATGAACATGATTTTTGAAAAAGGGGAAGTACCCAATGATTTTAGGAAAACCTTAATTAAACCACTGTATAAGAAAGGTGACAAGAGTGAATGTCGGAATTATCGAGGCATTAGTCTGGTCTCTGTAGGTAGCAAATTACTGAGTAATATGATACTTTTTAGACTGAGACATGCTGTAGATAAAGTTTTAAGGGAAGAACAATGCGGTTTTAGAAAAGGTAGAGGATGTGTCGACCATGTTTTCACTCTTAGGTTAATAATTGAGAAGTCCCTTCGTTGTCAAACACCTTTGGTCCTTAGTTTTATCGATTATGAGCAAGCTTTCGATTCTGTTGATAGAACAGCGTTAACTAAGGTCTCGTCGTTATATGGTATACCAGAAAAATACATTAAAGTGATTTGCGCTATGTACGAGAATAATACTGCTGCGGTTAAGGTAGGAAATGAGGTTAGCAACTGGTTTTGTATTAAATCAGGAGTTAAGCAGGGTTGTGTTCTATCCCCCTTTATATGGATCATTTTGATGGACTTCGTCTTAAGGAGCACAGGAAAGGCAATTGGAGACCATGGAATCAAATGGGGAGGAAGAACGCTCCTGGACTTAGATTATGCTGATGATTTAAGCATATTAGATGAAAGTGTGAGCAAAATGAATGAATTTTTAGAGGTTTTACGAGTTCAGGGTGCTAAAATAGGCTTGAAAATTAATGTTAAGAAGACTAAGTCACTAAGGTTAGGAATAAGTGAAGATGAACAGGTGACCTTAGGTAACGAAAAGATTGATCAGGTTGGGAGCTTCAGTTACCTTGGTAGCATTATTAGTAAAGATGGTGGGAGCAGTGAAGATGTTAAAAGTAGAATAGCTAAAGCTCAGGGTGTTTTTTCACAGTTAAAAAAAGTTTGGAAGAATAGAAAGATAAGCCTACAAACCAAGATTAGAATATTGGAAGCTACAGTGATGACAGTGGTCAAATATGGCTCTGAAGCATGGACACTCCGAAAAGCAGATGAAAATCTACTAGATGTTTTCCAGAGAAATTGCCTACGGATTGTTCTGGGTACCCGGCTGACTGACCGTATTTCAAACAGTAGGTTGTACGAAAAGTGTGGTTCAATCCCGCTTTCTGGGGCTATAATGAAAGAAAGGTTGAGATGGCTAGGCCACGTTCTACGGATGAAGGATGACAGATTACCGAAGATTGTCCTTTTTGGCCAACCGTCTGGGGCTACACGGAAAGCAGGTCGTCCTTGTCTGGGTTGGGAGGATGTCATAAATAAGGATTTAAAGGAAATCGGAACTTCCTGGGAGGGTGTAAAGAGGGAGGCTTTAAATAGATTAGGTTGGAGGAGGAGCGTGCGTAGCTGTGTTGGCCTCAGGCGGCTTGGTGCTGCAGTGAGTTATTAATAAAAAATAATAATAAATATTTTTGCCCACGCTCACAATGCCCACGCACAGAATGCCCGCGGCTCAAAATGCCCATGACTCAAAATGCTCACGGCTCAAAATACCCACGATTGGATAAATTTTAGGTTTCAGTCCTTAACTGGGGATGAGACGAGGGGTTACTCACTCCCAAAACCCGTGTACACCGGGTGCCGGTGCCGGGAGGGTGCCATTTCATCCTAGACAGGGTAAAAACTGACAAAAGTGGAGGGAGCCGGCAACGAGTGTACACCAGGTGCCGGTGCCGGGAGGGAAGAACCCAGTGTGCCGAGCCGGGGAGACCCTCCAAATGATTGACTCTAGTTCAGCATTGTGGAGTGACATGACAGGTGTATTATAAGTGGGAGATGGTAACGTCGGCAACCAGGGGGGGGGGGAATGCCAGGCTTTTCTTCTCACTCAATTGGACTATCTTTCTTGGCAGTTTCTACAATTAGCCATGACTTGATGCCCACAACTATTCAATTTTAATTGAATTTTGAGTCGTGGGCATTTTGAGTCGTGGACATTTTGAGCCGTGGGCATTTTGAGTCGTGGGCCTTGTGATTGTGGGCATTTTGAGTGTTAGCCTTCTGAGACAATTAACTTAGGTACAATGGAAAAACTACGATGTATACAAATTTTAATTAAATATTTGGTACTTCTCTGTTAGCCAGTATACACTTGGGAATTTGCGTCTATAGAATCAGACACTAACCGGTTTATTGCTGTTTGTATACGGAGATAATTAGCTTCGGCTCCATGGAAAACTACATTATAGCTATATTCCAATAACATTTAGTTGGTATTTTGCTTAGGTTACATTTTGCATGCAGCCCCGCTATACTTAACCCCATCCCCCCTCTTAACATCCAAATATATAGCCCAAGTTATATATATATATATATATATATATATATATATATATATATATATATATATATATATATATATATATATATATATATATATATATATATATATATATATATATATATATATATATATCCTATCTATCTTCTAAGCGTCTAAGTTGTTTCAACACTGTACCTGTAGATTCAAATTTTCGAGTGTGTACTGGCTAACAGATAACTACCGAGTATTTAATACACAGAGTTGGCATTTTGGCTAGATTATGTTAGCTAGGTTTTTAATGTAATGTGTTCTGGGTGGCCTGCTTTCCGTAATTCTTTGTTGTAGTTTCCATAATTTTGTTTCTAAAGTATTATATTTTCATCATGTTTTCCTGTATTTCATTACATTAACGCCACTTCACTTTTCGAATGTCTTGGTATAAAATGTAAGTACTGCTTGGGGTACCCGGGTAACCCGACTGACTGACAGTTTCTCAAATAGTCAGCTGTCAGAAATAAATTGGTTGATCCCGAATTCTAGGGCTATGATGAGAGAAAGGTTGAGATGGCTAAGACATACTCTGCGAATAAAAGATGAAAGATAGCCAAACATCGTCCTTGTCAGGATTAAATAAAAAAAACAACAAGGTTTTTTTAACGGAAAGTAAGGAGCGACATTGAAACTTAAAACCAACAGAAATTACTTCGCATATGAAAGGGGCTACTTCCTCATCAACACCCCGCTCTTTACGCTAAAGTTTGACTCTTTCTCTTAATTTTACTTTTTAAAACAGTTTTAGCGGAAACTAAACAGTACATGTCATCATTCAAAAACTTTGTCAATTAAATTCTGATATTTATATTTACTATCGTTTATCTAATCAGTGACTATTAAAAAAGAATGCATGTTTTCCAAAAAAAAAAGTTTTCCAAAAAGAAGAAAACAGCCATATCAATGGCAAGACGAGCAGAAATAAAGTCATAGAATAATTCAAACTTAGTTCGAAAATCAAGGTTGATTTTGAATTAATATAAACTTGGTGGACCGTGATGAAAAAGTTAAGAGTCGTGGCTAATTGGAGAAAAACCCCAGACATATAGTCTGAGCGAGAGGCAAAGGTGGCATAAGCCTTGTTTTACCGAATTGTGGATAGAAATCACTATCATTAATCTCACGGAGCCCAAAACAAAAATATATTATAAAGAATAGTCGTATCAAGCATAAAGATAGCATATACCACTATGGAGGAATAAATGAATTCTAAAACAAACAAAAATTAAAATTAATAAACAAATTAAATTTAAGACGAACAGAAATTCCTTTTACGACATAAATAGGAGTAGGGCTACCGCCCCCTATACCTTATACATGCAAGAGTGCAATTTGCGCTTTAATGAAGACAATGTGTGTTTAGAACAGTGAACTTTTTTTTCACAACTTTAGTAACAACACAACAACAAAAGTAATTTATCAAGATGTTCAAATAAAAATGGCATTACACCCCTCCCTCTCAAACCACATAAAGGCTTAACTGTCATTTATATTTTATTAAAAATGATAGATACTTTCAACATGAGGTATCTATAATATTTTTTTTTTCAGTAAAGCAAAAATGATACTCTTGCCTTTAAAACGTTACTTTTGCCCTTGGGGGACATGATACTCTGATACTCTTGCCCTTAGGGGGTGGTAGACCTACTTTTATTTGTGGTAGTTTCTGTTCGTTGTAAGATTGATTAGGTTGCCGATTCTAATTTCTGTTCGTTTTAGGATTCATTTATTCATCTAAAATAATACAATTACCCTTAGGTTTGAAGCGATTCTTCATTTAATTTCTGTGTATATTTTTATAGTCTTCTATAGGGTAGAGGCCACTCTGACCCCATCTTGCAGAAACAGGGGCGTTAGGTCACAAAATTTGGCGAGGGATGCAAATGTATTTTTCAAAATTTAAGTTAAAAGACAAACTTGCATTTTTTCAATGGAAATATAAAAAAAAATCCATTTTGCAATTAAAAACACCAAAAATGCTTTTTCGAAATCAAAGAGGGCAAAAACGTAGGGGTTGGGCACATGCCCTCTACCCCACACCCCAAGTGACACCTTCCCAACTGAACGATTTGTTTCCTTATCTTCTTTCTTCATCGAGGTCCCCTTGTTTCTGTCTACATACCATGTAACTCTAAGCGTGGATTTAACTCGTCCCTTTCACCTCTCTAAACACTCTCTGAAGGCGTTACACCAGTATCCCTAGTCGTTCTCGAGATATTACAGCCACACTATTTTGATGACCTAGGTGAATATACTGTCTTTTGATTTAGCTTCCTACTTAACCTCGGATAGGTTCAAAGTTCCAGTGGAGCAAATAGCCTTAAAACTTTTAGCTAGAATGGAAACACATAATTTTTTCCCCGCAACCCCTCCCTTAATGCAAAATATGAAACCTCCTCACCTCCCATCCCCGACATTTAAAAAACAATTTTCTCGATCCCTAACTGTCATTCCTCAGGTGATGCAGACCCGTCATTTTGATAACCTGCACACATAGCCTCTAGCTGCTATTAGTTTACCTCTACCCCTTCCTTCAAGTCAAAATTAGAGGTTTAAGTGTCCCCCAAGCTCCCCCTGTAAATTTCAACTTAATCTTCCAAACCTCCAATCCGTTCCTGCGATATTACAGACACACTACTTTGATAACTTGGGCAAAATGTGGTTTCTTTTGATCTACACCACTACTTTACTGGGAATAGATTCTAATCCAGTAAAGGCTTCAGTCAAAGCTTGAAGTCCTTAACACTTCTCGAAAGTTTCAACTTGCTATCTCAAACCATTCCAGATATTTTGTAAATACACTATTTTGTTAGCCTTCCACCACATAGAACATAGCCTGTAGCCACCCCATTGCCTCGCTTATTGAGAGGTGATTAAATTTTCATTCTCACAGCTGTTTACAATACAAACGTTTTGGTAAACCAAGAAATAACTTTTCAAGCCAGCCTCACGCCTCCCTCTACCACCAGCCCAAAATTTGAAGTATCTATGCCCCTCTCCTACATTACATGAAAGTTCCAAATTCATTCCCCGTTTTCCTAGATATAGAGGGCGTTTCCTAGATATTACAGATATGGAATTTCGATAGCCTGAAAAAGCATAGTGTCTAATGATTTAGCTCTGGTCTCTCCTCCAATCCCTAGTTCAACGTCCTCCCACCTCCACCCCTCCTTCAATACTTTGCGCCAGTTTTAACTTGATGTCCCAAGCCGTACCCAAGATAATACAGATATGCCGTTTTGATCACCTGGCAACATATATTGTCTCTTCATGTACCTGGTTCGTGAAGTTCCATAGGAATTTATAGTGCAAAAATGTTTTGGTGGATAGCCAAAATTTATCTTAGCTCCTCCGCCTACCCCAACCCAAAATTCGATTTCCCATTGCCCCTGCTCCTTGCTGTCGGGTTCATGTACCCAACATTACCTGAAAGTTTTATTTCCATTCCCGAACTGCTCCCGAGAAATCACATGTATATTATCTCGATGACCTGGATACACTTTGTATATTTTGATTTATCTTCTGCCTCCTCCCAAAGTTAAAATTCGAGGCCCACTTTTCCCTCCGACCTCCAAAAACTCTCTCAAAGTTTGAAATGTTTTGGTGGATGGACAAAAATTTATCTTAGCTCCTCCACCTACCCCAACCCAAAATTCGATTTCCCATTGCCCCTGCTCCTTGCTGTCGGGTTCATGTACCCAACATTACCTGAAAGTTTTATTTTCATTCCCCAACTGCTCCCGAGAAATCACATGTATATTATCTCGATGAGCTGGATACACTTTGTATATTTTGATTTATCTTCTGCCTCCTCCCAAAGTTAAAATTCGAGGCCCACTTTTCCCTCCGACCTCAAAAATTCTCGCAAAGTTTGGGTTCGTTCTCCTAAACCATCCCTGAGATATTACAGATAGTTCGAAAATTCGGGTTCACATAACATGGTTTGATTTACACAGCTACGTGTTCCCTTTCCAGACTATCCAGAGTATGCCCTTGGAAAAATCTGGGAATCAGAGCCTTACGAACTATCTCTAAGATTGTCTCGCTGATCAGACAAACAAGACCAAATATCTCGGCTATTTCTACCAAAACATGTCTGTGAATGATTGGTAATTTATCTAGTTCTTTCAGGGGCATTGCCTTACTAATCTACTAGACATATGACATAAATGTCTTACTAGACATTTGCACAAAACCGGGGTTGGTTGCCATCAAATCCCTTTTGGTCTTTATAATGGCATTAGAACTTTTAATTTCTGGTCAAATGAGCCACCTCCCGAGCTCTTACTACCACCTCTTCCATTCAACATGGTGAGGCAAGAAAAGTCTTTTCGGTCCGGTTCTGCCCCTTTGTTGATCCCTGTTTTTTTTGTTGGGGGGGGGCAGTATTTTTCTTCAATGTTTCCTTCTGTATTAGGATCCCCCTATCCAAAGGACTTACAGATATAAGTTTCAAACCGACTGAAATAAAAAGTTTTTGCTTCTTGTTTGGGCACATTTTTTGATGAGGGGGAGGGCAGTGCAGTGCATCGGAACATTGCTTTAACATCAAGTTACTCTTGGCCGAGCTTTAAGTTTCAAACTGATAAGAAAAAAAAATCCTTGGCCCATTACTTGGCACCCCTCCATACAACACCAATAAAGTTTTTGATCCTTTTAACCGAGGGAACAATCCCTGGAAGTTCCAAGCCAATCGCATATCCAACATTAAACAAGCCACCCATTTTCCATTATAAAACATACGCATACCCAATTGGTGATTTACTTGATTTACGGCCCTTGTCCTAAACGCCGAGTGTACTGGTATCTTTGGAGGCGTATTTATCGAACGTAATGACCATTTTGAATAAAATGACTATTTCAAATTTTGACCGGATGTCTTGGTGACCTTAGGAGGGACCGGGTAGTAAAAAGGCACGTAAGGGTGGTTGGTTGTCCTGCAATAACTTTTGACTCTTAATGATTGCACAAGACATTAAAGTTTCCAATCGAATAAGCTCCATCCTAAGTTTCTAAACCCTGCTCCCCCACCCTTTTACACACTTAGTGGAAGGAAGGAGGAATAAATAGATATCACATGGAAGGCATATGGATCTTTACTGAGTTTCCTCTAGAGCGCTGCCTCTGATATTGACTCGGTTTTTTCAAAATGACTAAGAAACGTAATGGGAGACCAAAATTATCTGTTGAGAAACCGAAGTTTTGGAGATCTTCGACATGATTTTTTTCGATCTTTCAAATAGTCTGTATAGGGACTATAATACCTCTCATCACTCAGAAGCTGACAGTTAACTTTCATCCTAAGCATTGCGTCAGCGCTTTTCCAGAGAGAAAATTATTTTATGTACAATGTTTTTCCTGTCTTGCTTATTAGTTTTCGCCATCATTACGGCCAAAGAAAAATTACACTGATTAAAAATTTATTAACTGGGCTATGGACCATCCGAAAAGAAGACGTGCAAATCTTTAATCGCCCTTATTTCCGAAAAGAGTTTTAGAATAGTAGGACATGACATGACTCATGTCATGAACTATTACCCTAGTCCTTTCATGTTGCATCGAACGGCGGCCCACTCTTCGGCTTCTGGTGTTCCTCTTTTTTCAGCTCACTTCATCTAATTACAAAAATTACATAAAACATAACATAAATCCAAGTAGCTTACCGATAGACATGAAGCAATTGAGAGTGGGCAACCACATATATTACAAACACTGAACAAACAAAAAAGCAAATAAGACAGCCAAATTATGACAAATCTCTCTCATGAAAATAGAAATAAAAACTACTAATAACAAAAGACTGTAAAAAATTAAAAAGAAGAAGAAAAAACAAAAAATATCTATAAACAAGACCCAAAAGAAATTTTGTCATTTTACTCTTAAGTAAACCAAGATGGGCCGCCACCCAAAATGCTCTCTGGAAAAGAATTCTCAACCTTAGGACCTAGAAATCTTCAGAAAACCAGCTCTAGTTTGATTTCTGCATTCAGTGACTAGATTTCCAGCATTGCAGTTATTGTAACTATGAAGTGACCTATTTTTACAGCAAAACTTCAACCTAGGTATGGATATACAGCCATGAACATTTTTATGCTCTCTATTGAGACCTTCTGGGGACACATCATGTGTTGATGTAGAGCACAGCTTAGATACCAATACAGTTATGAAAAACTCCTATCTTGCCCATGAGAAGCTTTTGGTACAGAACTCTGAACTTGGCGCCTCCTTCAAGCCTGCGCTCCGACCCGTAGATCGTACTACAACACCATAGGCGGGAACGGAATTTCACATAGCAATGAATCACAGCTTTACGATTCTATTCACGACGTCAGTCCAATTGCTCCGACTTTTAGATTCAGACTGCCCACGGCTTAGATACCAATTGGTATCTAAGCTGTGATGTAGAGAGCATTTCTTCTTGGCTCATCCTTTGCACGTGTGCAATGACGAATTTATATACATTTTCTGCGCTTTGACACGCTAATAGGCAATATGATTAGCCCAGTCTGCTAACCACCATCAGCCGGTGCCACTGTGGTATATGTATGTAGGCTGTGGTAGAAACCATGAAATACCCCAAGACTGGCACAATTCCATTTCTAATACAAGAATATTCCAGCTTGATAATCTCGAAGTTGCCCAACAATAAGCGCATTGAGTTTGTCAAAACGCTCCGCAGTGTTAATGGCTTTTTCCCCATATCCACCAATAAGTCGCGTCACTTTGTTCTAAAAAAAAATTAACTTGTTTAAAATTTGAATAAATTTGCTAGACCATAGCACATGTCCGTATGATACATAAGGGTGGACTAAAAGCGTTACATGAAATTATTAAAATTTTTGGCGGTTAAAAAATTTTTAAAACGTCGAATTACTCCAAGTCTTCGTGCAATCTTCGCTGCAGCAATATCACTAAGTGATTTCCAAGAAAGATTATAATCTAGGTTGAAGCAAAGGTATCGCGTCTAGTGCACTGGATATACTAGCTCATTTGTAAACAGAAATTTTCCATTAATGTCCTGGGAGTCACCTACTCTTGGATGTAAAAAAAAAATAGTCTTCGCAGCATTAATAGATAGTAAGCTCAAACTAGTAAAAACATGAAAACTTTTTAAAACACAATTATTTTTCAAAATCAAACTATGTAAATACCGACTAGAAAATGTTAAAGCAGTGTCACCAGCAAGCGAGGACAGACAAGAATCTGGCAAGTAGAACCTCGTCGTATCAACTTATACCAAAACCAGAAGTGGACCAAGCACCGAACCTTGTGAAACTCCGCAAAGTATACGAAACAGGACACAAGTAACGTCATCAATCATAACATTGATAGACCTACCATTCAAATAACTTTTAAACCATTTTAAATACGATCCTTTATACTTAAACGTTCCAATCTTCACAACAAAACACTAAAATCCACTGTTTCGAAATCTTTTTTAAAATCAAAGAACACTGTGAAGGGAATTCCATCCTTTCTCAAAGATATATTCACGAAATCAACCAATTGAATAGCAGCATGACTACTACAGTGGTCACTCCGAAAACTAATCTATGTCGTACTTAATGCTTCGTAAGATCATCATGAAGGCGACAATGGAACACTTTCCCAAGCATCTTCGAGATTTTTTTTTAGAAGGGTTTGGGCCACGGAGAGAGGGTTAGGGATGAGTATACTTAAGTTTTGGAAAAGTGAATAATTTTTTTTTGAGTGGGGGTAGGATCGGGCTTCTCTGAGCCCGATCTTTGAACTATTCCAAAAACCCTCGCATAAAACCCTCCCAGTTGCTTGTATACATGTATCCATATATAAAGGAAAAGGAACTTACATACAACATGGTAACTCAAGGAATGTACACCAATATAGGCCCAAGGTGGACGGGGTGGGATAAAAAAAGGAATTTCTTGAATTTAAAAAACTAATTAAAAAGATGTACTTTTGTATTAAATAGTGGATTAGAATACCTTAAAAACACTGTATTCAATAATAAGAGTCAGGCACGTAGGCATTTTTTTTCTGGTGGAGGTGCTGTTCTGAAGTAAACATGCCCTAGCAAGGACTATCAGTGAAGAAGATCAAACCCTTGTCGTTCTCTAACTGATTTCCAAATGAAAGGGTGATGTACACCCTTTCATTTGGATACGGCGTTACATAAAAGCTGACATTTTTCGCGAATTACTTTTCAATGTCGAGGCACAAATTCCTCTTCACGAAACAGCAAATCTGTCTCTTTCTTTAAAGCTTACTAACCTTTCTCAAACGTATCTCCACGCGAGCCCATGCCACTGGAACTCTTGAACGATGAACGATCCCTAGTCAATGGTGTCTATGAAGAAGATCAGAAGAGCTGTAAACCCCTCCCCCTTCATATTAGACGAATAACTCTCCCAACCATGTGTAAATGGTGTAACATGCAGAAACAAACATTTTCGGACCAAAAGTGTTTTTTCTCGACTTCAACCACCCCCCCCCCCAAAAAAAAGCTCTGAATTAACCTTAGTAATTGATATACAAAAAAAAGAAAAGATCTATCTTAATTGTAATATAGGCTAAGTGCAACAAAGATGCGTTCCTTTAGAATTCATTACTCTTGTTTAAATGGTCCCTAACGAATGCCCTGACGAGGATGGGCTTGGTATAAAAGGTTGCAGCTATTCCGGTGTTGTCAGACGGTTTGGTGCTTGCGTGGCCTCATAGCGGCTTCAAGACGGACTTTTCACGTGTTTGCCTAACCAAAATCGTGACTGCAAACACCTCTGCAAGGTTACCGTGAGGAGTGGCTCCCCTCAGGGAAACTACAGCGTAGTAAAGTTAATGAAACAGCATTTGCGCTGGGTTCTGATAGACAATAGTCAAGCGTATTTCTGAAACGTGGGCGCTCCAAAAAGCGGAGGAGGATTTAATAGATGAATTCCAGAGGAATTGTTTACGGGTTGTATTCGGTACGCGTCTGACTGACGGTATTTCAAACAGTAAGCTGTACGAAAAATCATCTCCCATCTCACTTTCTATGGCTATAACGAGAGAAAGGTTGAGATGGCTATGGCACGTTCCGAAGATGAAAGACAATAGATTGGGAAAGGTAGTCCTTTTCCAAGAAGCAGTGTGTCCCGGATTGGGTGGGAGGATGTCGCAAGGAAGGATTTAATGGAAATTGGAACTTCTTGGGAGGGTGTAAAGCCAGGGGCTTTGAATAGATTGGGATGGTGGAAAAACGTACGTAGCTGTGTTGGCCTCAGGTGGCTTCTGCTGCAGTGAGTTGTTAGTAGGAGTAGTAACAGTGTTTAAATGGGTCATATCCCTTATTTATTTTCCTCTTGTTTGTTTTTAATAGGATTATTTTTAGATTATTATTAGTATTTTTACCGATTTGTGTTACAAAACACTATTCGCAGCTGCCGTATGGATATTGAAATATGCTTGTTTTGCATCTTCATTACAAGATCAACATAAAATCCTTGCCCACCCCTCCTACATTCTCGTGAATTGAAACCATAGCAGCAGGGGAGGGGGCTCGCGCCACTCCCACGCCCAAAAGTATTCAATTATATTGCTCCGAACCAAGAACATTGCCAGAAAATTTGCCTGGGGGATATTTTTCAATGAATACGGGTGATAGCATTAAATTGAAACAATTTAAGTGCCATAATATGCAGCAATATCTTCATTAAAACGAAAATAACCGGGTTTGAATATATCCGAGTACAAAAAGGGCAATTACAGAGGGGGCTTGACATAGAATCAGATTTGTCTATTATCTTCCAACTGGAACCATTACCAATCCCTCCTAGACCCTCTCTCAAGGCCGTATCGAGGGAGGGGGTGTTACTGGGTTTGAACCCTCCCCCCACTAAATTTTTTTATGCGTAAAAAAGTAACAAAATGCGTGTACACAATTTTTTGATGCGTTTGGTATAGTTTTTGTACCCCCTCCCCTCCCCCCCAAAAAAATGGATACGCTCTTGTCCTCTCTAGTGGATTTCATGATCCTGCCCTTAATATTCGCCATCTTAAGAAATCAATAATGGTCATCTTAATTAAAAACTAAGTGGAAGAAAAACATGCTATTTCAAAAATTGAGCTTCAGATCGCTGGTTCCTTAGCAACACCGCTTCTAACTAAAAGTAACATTATTTTATGGGATTTTCGAAGTTGACGTCCATAGTTACTGGCACGTGGAAGATAAAACGCTTTAATGAATATGGATGTTTTTTCCTCAACGAGGAAACATGATTACCATTCAATGAATAACTTTGATTTGTGCTTTTAGTCAGCCATTGCCTTTTGCTGTATTTTCAATGATATTTTGCAGGACATCTTTAGGCCTATTTAGTATATATTTTTTTTTGTCATCAATGGACGAGCATAGTTGTCGTTAGAGAGTTATTGTTAGGACTTCATTTGACGGCAGGGCGAGAGGGTAGCTGCTGCCACACAAGGACATATCCAGAAGGGGTAGGGGGCTTGAACCCCCCCTGAAATGTTTGTCCGACTCGTAAAAACGTAACAAAAATGAATATAAACAAATAATTGATGCGCTTTTAAAAGAAAAAAATCATATTGCCCCCCCCCCCACACACACACGAAAATCCTGGATACGAACCTGCTGCCACAAGTTTTGTTTGTTGAGTACCGAGACACCACACGTGCAGCTTTCGGGACCGTTAATTCGGAAAAAATAGAAAAATTGTAGTATTTTTAACTTACGAAAGGTTGATCAGATCTTAATGAAATTTGATGTATGGAAGGATATCATGTCTCAGAGCTGTTATTTTAAATCCCGACCGGATCTGGTGACATTGGGGGGGACCTGGGAGGGGGAACCTAAAACCTTGGAAAACACTTAGAGTGGGGGGATCGGGTTGAAACTTGGTGGGAAAAATAAGCACAAGTCCTAGATTCATGATTGACATAACCAGAACGGATCCGCTCTCTTTGGGGTAGTGGGGGGTGGGTTTTAATCCTGAAAAATTAGAAAAAATGAGGTATTTTTCACTTACGAACGGGTGATCGGATCTTAATAAAATTCTATATTTAGAAGGATATCGTGTCTCAGAGCTCTTATTTTAAATCCCGAACCGATCTGGTGACATTGGGGGGGAGTTGGGAGGGGGAAACCTAGAAATTGGAAAACACTTAGAGTGGAGGGATCGGGATGAAACTTGGTGGGAAAAATAAGCACAAGTCTTAGGTACAGATTGACAAAACCGGAACGGATCCACTCTCTTTGGGGTAGTTGGGGGGGGGGGGGGGTAATTCTGAAAAATTAGAAAAAATGAGGTATTTTTAACTTACGAACGGGTTATCGGATCTCAATGAAATTTGATGTTTAGAAGGATATCGTGTCTAAAAGCTCTTATTTTAAGTCCCGATCGGATCTGGTGACACTGGGGGGAGTTTGGGTGGGGGAACATAAAATCATGGAAAACGCTTAGATTGGAGGGATCGGGATGAAACTTGGGGGAAAATAAGCAAAAGTCCTAGATACATGATCGAAATAACCGGAACGGATCCGCTCTCTTTGGGGTAGTCGGGGGGGGGGGGTTAATTCTGAAAAATTAAAAAAATGTGATATTTTTAACTTACGAATAGGTGATCGGATCTTAATGAAATTTGATGTTTGGAGGGAAATCGTGTCTAAAAGCTCTTATTTTAAGTCCCGACCGGATCTGGTGACATTGGGGGGAGTTTGGGTGGGGGAACCTAAAATCATGGAAAACGCTTAGATTGGAGGGATCGGGATGAAACTTGGGGGAAAATAAGCAGAAGTCTTAGATACGTGATTTACATAATTGGAACGGATCCACTCTATTGGGGGGGGGGGTTAATTCTAAAAAATAGAAATAATGACTTACGAAGGAGTGATCTTCATGAAACCTCATATTTGGAAGGATCTCGTGACTCAGATCTCTTATTTTAAATCTCAACCGGATCCAGTGTAATCGGGGGGGGGGGGCAGTTGAGGGGAAATCCTAGAAAATACTTAAAGCGGTGAGATCAGGATGAAACTGGATGGGAAGAATAAAAACCTGTCTAAGACACGCGACTGACATAACCAAACCGGATCTGCGCTCTTTGGTTGAGTTGGGGGGGGGGGGGGGGTAATTTTGAAAATTGAGGTATTTGTAACTTACGAAAGGGTGACCAGATTTAATGAAATTTGATATTTAGAAGGATCTTGCGCTTTAAAGCTCCGACCAGATCCTATTTTAAATTCCGATCAGATCCTGTGACATTGGGGGGATTGGAGGGGGAAACCGGAATTCTTGGAAAACGTGAAAATTGGGGTATTTTTATTTTACGAATAGGTGACCGATCTTAATGAAATTTGATATTTAGAAGGAATCCATGTCTCAGAGCTCTTATTTCAAATCCCGACCAGATCTTTTGACATTGGGGGGAGTTGGAGGGGGGAATCTTGGAAAACACTTGGAGTGGAGGAATCGGGATGAAGCTTGGTGGATAGAATAAGCAAATGTCCTTGGTACGTGATTGACGGAACCGTACTGGATTCGCTCTCTTTGGGGGAGTTGGGGGGAGGGGATCGGTGATTTGGTAAGTTTGGGGCTTCTGGACGTGCTAGGAGGATGGAAATTAGTAGGCGTGTCAGGGAGCTGCACAAATTGACTTGACAAAGTCGTTTTCCCAGATTCGACCGTCTGGGGGGCTAAAGGGAGAGGAAAAATTAGAAAAAATTAGGTATTTATAACATACGAGTGGGTGATCGGATTTTAATGAATTTTGATATTTAAAAGGACATCGTGACTCAGAGCTCTTATTTTAAATCCTGACCGGCATTAAGCCTCTTATTTTCCTTTTAAATCAATCTATTGATTCATAGAATTTTGTTAGAGCTCATACCATATGATCTCTTGGCTCTTAGCTCTTCTTGCCTCGTCACAAATGCCATATGAGCTCTTAGCTCTTGTTTTTTTAACCGTCATACTTAAGTCACCTTAAGTGATGATGCTTATAAGAGAAAGTAGCTAAAAAACTAAAAGTTTTTAGTTTTTGGGCTCTTCATTTAAGTGTACCACTCTGAATTCGTTCTTTCTGGCTGCATTTAGCTCTTTAGTGTATCAGGTAATTCAATCAATCAATCAATCAATTTATTGATACTAAAAGAAAAAACTAATACAAAAGTAAAGTGGTTACTAGGCCCAAGAAGCTTTGCTTGTAATGGACCATAGAGAACAAGAATAAAACACTATTATAAAATATAAAAAAAAACAAAAAAAAAACAAAAAAAAACACTGGAACAAGACAAGGACATTGAATAGATAGGATATTTAACAGATAGAAGATTTAGAAGGAGATTAACATATAGCTGAAAATGATTTTAAAAGAAGAGAAGAGACATACAAATTAGGAAAGGATTAATAAAGAGAGAAAAATTATTGAATTGGAAATACCCGACGAAATAATGCCTTTGCAGAAAGAAAAAGAGGGACATCCGAAGGGATGGAGTTCCATAATAGAATTGATTGATATACTGGAGACCTCTGGCTTGCTGTAGAAGATCGTTTTGGTAAAATAAATCGTCGAGAAGAATTACGTAAAGAAGAAAAGTACCTACCTGAGCCTGTCCGTGAGAAAAACTGCTGTAGGGGCGGTGGGAGAGTACCTAGAAAAGCAGAATGCGCAAAATAAAGGGTACTTTTACCTATAATATGATCCAGCGGAGCGATAATTAATTATCGAATTTCAATTACCTGGTAATGTATCATCAGTTAATTAGCGTATTCATATTAATTTATATATTCAAACTATCAAATAAAATTTGTTCTTTTTTAATTGTTAGACCCTCAACCAGAAAAATTCTGTGTAGCTGCCTAATCTGGGCCACCCTTATTTTTTTAAAAGAAATTCTAGGTCATTTTTGATTAAATAATTTTCTGCTAAAAATGCATTCAATGTCAGAATTGAATATTAGACAGTTCCGGTAACCTTGTTTTGGCCAGATTTTTTAAGGTCACGGTAATCACTTTTTCTTGAAGAATACATTATTTTGGATCCCTCTGTATCCCCCCCCCCCAAAAAAAAAATATTATACTTTTGCTTGGTCATTTTTTTTTGTGGCAGATATCATGCTGAATGAGTAATGATAGGTGGGGGGCCTGCAGTCATACATATATACATTTATTAAGAAAAGAAAACAAACACTATTCGCCATTCGCCTGCCAAGAAAGGCAATAAGCTTGTAAGGGCAAGCGAGGTTATCACCCTCAGCTAATTAGAATCACGTTCATATCACGCTACTCAATACAAAAGAAACTCAAATGATGAAGGAAGAAAGGAAAAAAAGAGAAAGAGGAAAAAACAAAAAGAAGACAGAAAAAAAATTAACAGTAAATAAATCAGGGAAATGCCTTGAATAGAATGACAACCTGGAACGGGCCATGCATCAAAATTACTAAGATAAATTACTGAGATAAAAGAAACTTTTTTACCCGTGACTAGAAAGCCGGAAGACTAGGCACATTTTTCACACCCTCGGGCAAAATTTTCCAAACATGGGGACCATAATGGTGAATCACAAAAGATACCCGAGTAGTATTCCTAAACTCATGAGTTAAGTTATCAGCTTTTCTTGTATTATGATCATGACGGTCTCTATTAAAGGTAAAAAGATTTTCAAAAGCAGGAGTGGGCAGCCGATTCAAATATTTATACGAGAAAATCGCAACTTGGTAATCTCGAATTTGGGATATATCCATTAACTTATTCTTTTTAAAATGCTCATGAGCAGGAAAATCATTATGATGCTCACATGAACATGTTATGATCACATGAGCAGGATAATAATTTTACAGCTCTATTCCGAAGTTTTCGTACTCATTTGAAACATGTTACAAAATTACTTGCCCATATAGAGCATCCGTAGCTAATATATGGACAAAATATAGAAAAATAAATCATTTTTAGAATCTTTTTTGGGAATAGATTTTTAATTCTTCGCATCACCCCAAGACCTCTGCTTGATTTTTCAGCTATAGCATTTGAATGGTTTTTCGACGACAGGTTTTCATCAATTAAAAACCCCAAATATTTGGTTGTTGCTACTCTTTTTATCACATTTCCTCGAACCATGATTTGATCATTGCCAACACTTGATGAAAGTCTAGAGAATATCATGAAAAAAGTTTTAGAAAAGTTTTGGGTTAACAAATTTTGTTGAGAAAAAGTTAGAAATTCAGAAACAGCATTATGAATTTTATTATACAAAACATCAAACGAAGGCGCAGCTAGAAAGAGCAAAGTGTCATCTGCAAATAGGATGACACCAGCCTCCGACAGGTAATGCTTCATTCGATCAATAAAAATGATGAAAAGGAGGGGACCCCTCCTTTTCCCAGGATCCCAGGATTGACCCTTGTGGGATCCCGCACTCTATTTTCTTTTTTGAAGATAAAAATGATCCATTCTCTACTCTCTGATACCGGTCGTGTAGATATGATGAAAACCACTCAAGGCTTGAACCCCCTCACCCCAATCGAGGCAAGAGCTTGAATAAGCCCTAAGTGGTCCACCGTATCGAACGCTTTTCTCATATCCAAAAACACAGCTGCAGGTATAAGACCAGCTTCAAATGCATCATTAATCCAATCAACCAATTTCAGAACTGCCATATCTGTAGATAGCCCTTTTCTGAACCCAAATTGGTTTTCCATTAGAATAATGGAAACAACAATAAGTTTGAAAATATAAGATATATGTGTCAATCTTCAGAAATTGAAATTCATGTCATCTGCTGCTCATCTAACTCCCCCTCCGATGTAGGAAAAATAGTTTATTTTTCTCGCGGAATCTATATATGTAAAAATTGTTAGGAGGGTTAGTATTAGACATTTTGAAGCTGCCTTCTGTTACATGCACTCCATATAGTTTCAATTACTAACAACAACCATCTATGTAGGCTATATAAAATTGAAAGTATGGCTGTCCGTTTGTATGTGTATCCTGTATGAATTATTATGCTGTTCATCCGATCGACAAGAAAATGTAAGAAGTTGTTGAGCGCAACCTTGAGAAGGTAATATGTACAATATTCTCCCCCCCCCTCCCTCAAGCAGGGCCATATCCTGGCTTTTTCGGGGATTACAAAAGGATTTTTTTTCAGGAGGGGGGCTTGCAAAAAAACTTAAAAAATACATCAAAAATTTGTTTACATTCATTTTTGTTACGTTTTTACGAGTCGGAAAAACATTTTAGTGTTTGTGTGTGTGGGGGGGTCAAACCCCTAATACCCTTCCTAGATACGGCCATGCCCCTAAGACCCTTTTAATACTTTTTGTACTGGTGAAAGTGGAGACCCCTCAACACAAATAATTGACAGTTCTTTCCGGTAAAATTATTCGCATTTTCTGGATATTCAATTAGCAGGTTAGTTAATTACGAATTCCGCAATCTCACACACTTCCAGAATTATAAAATGTATTTTTCAGTAAGCTCTCTGAATTTCGCATTGAACAACACTTCAAATTTGAAAATACTATTATTATTTTACATGTTGGAAAATTTTATCCAGGGGGGATTTTTCATCTTAAAATGAATTTTATTTGCATGTCAAACAAATTAATTAGTTAATTTACATAAATGTGTAGTAAAAATAAAACTTTATCCGGTCTGGAATTAACTCATTGTGAAAAGGATGACGTTAAAAAAAAAACAATGTTAGTATTTATCGTTTCATCACATTATTGGTGTTTTCCGTTTATTGATTATGTATATCCATGAGAAAAATTGATGGTTCCAGCTAGTTCCACGATAGTCATAACATTCCAGAAAACGTTCGAGATAGTCGTAACAGGCGTTTAAAAAATTTGCTTGTCATTAATAGCAAAATGAAGATCAGCGGTATCATACACAAACTCCTTTGAGTACTAGTCGGGTTATTGGAAACACACTCATGAAGTAAAGTTAGGTTAATTCTAATGAAATATGACGAAACATGATGATAAAATAATACTTTAGAAAGAAAATTATGGAAACTTAACCCAACGTAACATAACCCCCCCCCCAACCTAATGTGCGAATATATAGCCCAAACTGTAGAAGTCCAATGCGTTCTGTAGAAGAGAAGTAGAATGCATTGTATCATCCCTCACTTGTTTTTGTAGCAATGAAACTGGTTTTCTAAGATGCAACCTAAGCGTAATTCTTGAATATGTTTGCAATAACCGACAAGTGCCACTCCATGTTTTCTCTGTAGGGGTGGATCCAGGGGGGCTGGATCCCCGGAGATTTTTCTGGTGCTCTCATTGCGTTTTATTTCTTTTTTGCTCTTTTTTTTAATAAACATGTCAATTTGGTCAATTATTGGCACCCTTGTCAAATTGATCCCCCCATGACTTTGCTCTAGACCCACTTTCATTTCCTTGGACAAATCCGTAGCAGCAGTAGCCTGTCCTGTCAGTCATTTCTTATCAACATTACTCGTAGTCTTTGACTACAGCGACAGCTGACAAGTAGGATGCAATAGAAACTATCAACCAAAAAATATATGCGCTTTTCCCCTATTAAAAACTGGGCCTACGGTAACAAAAAGTTTCCTTAATTTATATGGTTCAAAAAATATTTGGAAAAAACTTTGGTATTTCGTTAAAATAATAAAAAGCGGGAATTTTTTAATGTTCACCAAGATGCTTGAAGAAGAACTGAAACAAGGCCTGTCCCTAAATTTACTCATACATAATGAAACGTTTTATTTCTTCCGAAAAATAGATAAAAATGTATTTTGATTTTTAAAGTACAAAGAGTACAGTTGCATTGTATTCATTATTAGCCCTTTTTAGTGAATATACCCCCCTCCCCTCTACATTCCTTTTTCTTTTCTTCTTTCCATAGTCTAAGCGAGTGGTTTGTTGAGTTTCTTTTGCCTGATTTATTTCGTATTTATTTACTTTCTATTTCCTTTGCTAGTTTCAAATGTCACATAGATTTCCTGCTTTAACCAGAAATTTTTGATTTATTAGGAGACATATCATTAGAAATGTTATTCCAGTTATTATGTTTTTTTACTCTTTTTGCACGGACCATCTTCTCCAGATTAATGGAGGAGACACAACTTTTCATTTTTTTTCTTTCGCTTGTTTTCTGTTCTTTCCTTTTTTCTTATTTCTACCTACGAATCTTGCTTTTCATTACTTTTTGCAGATCTTGCCAATTTTCCTTTAAAGTTGGTCTTTCGATCGTTTCCACTTTTTTTTTCAGTTTCCGCACTGTCTGCACTTATATAGGCCTATTGTTGTTGCCCTGTCCGAGCTTGGCTTGTGTAATAGAACAAAACAGAATTTATTTGTGCTTGGCAAAATATATAAAACAAATAAGAATTGCGAAGATCCTACTACAATCTTAATACATGAACAGCAGCGAAAAGTTTGTTCAAAAATTACACACATCAAGCCCGGTGGCTTATTTCTGTGGGTTGGGGCGGGCGTTTTTTTTTGCGGGCTTGAGGTGGGAAACTGGGCTTATTGTTTTTTAATTTGGCTTGTTTTGGGCTTTTTCTACTCAAAAGAATAATATTTTTTTTAAGAATTTTTTTTTCAAGTTCAAGTTCATTCTTTTACAAAACTTTCGAGGAAAGAAAGCGAACGGATTTAAGGAAAAGTTTAACTATACCCTAAGATTCACTAAAGAAGAAGAAGAAGAAAATAAGTAAAGTGAGCCACAAAGAACTATTTATTACGGCAGATTACTAGTTAGAACTATTGAATAGAGACGTTTCATCTACAAAATGTAAGACGCCAAATACGACATTGTGTTTGACACAGATGGAGATGGACTTCATAACCCCCAAGCATGGAACATTCAAAATACTACAAAGCAATACCTTGCAGTTGTGTTTGAAACAGATGGAAACGGACTTTATAACCCCCAAGCACTTTCCAAAAAAAAGTTGAAAATCCAACAAAAAAGCTTAATATTCTACGTTTTCTTGATTATTCTAGCAAATAATGTTGAAAACAAGATACAAAATTATTTTTTAATAGGAATTTTTTCAATTTTCACCTCAAGGTACGAATAAGAATTGAATAAGAAACCATCGGTTTCTTTAAAAAGTAAAACAAATGTCGGAATTCTTCAGATTCTGTGAAATTCATATAAAAATGAGCTCCTTCAGTAGAGCCAAAACTAGGAGTCTCCGAACTGGAGCCTGATTGGTATTAAATAAAAAAAACAAGTTTTTTTAAATGAAAGTAAGAAGCGACATTAAAACTTAAAACGAACAGAAATTACTCCGTATATGAAAGGGGCTTTTCCTCCTCAACGCCCCGCTCTTTAGGCTAAAGTTTGACTCTTTCTCCTAACTCTACTTCTTAAAACAGTAGGAAACTTTAGCGTAAAGAGCGGGGCGTTGAGGAGGAAAAGCCCCTTTCATATACGGAGTAATTTCTGCTCCTTTTAAGTTTTAATGTCGCTTCTTACTTTCATTTAAAAAAACTTTTTTTTTTATTAATTTCTGGACGTTTTTTAATTAATGCATGTTTTGATCTTGGCTCTCCACACATAAATAATTAAAACGAAATTTGCATATTATTTTTTTTGGCTATATGGCTTTCTCATAGTTTTAATCGGAAGATTTTGAGAAAAAAGGAGAGAGGGAGGAAGCCTAGTTGCCCTCCAATTTTTTGATTACTTAAAAAGGCAACTGGAACTTTTAATTTTTTTTACGAACATTTTCATTAGTAAAACATAGATACGTAATTTACGAATTAACTTACGTGACAAACTTCTATATTCGTATATTTTATTGCGTATATGAGGGAGTTCACCCGCGTCGATACCTCGCTCCTTACACTAAAACTTAAATTCTGTCCCAATTCCTTAAGAATGACCCCTGAATAACAAAGGCCGTAGAATAAATAGTTGAAATTACTAAAAATACTTTAGCGTGAAGAGCGAGGTATTACGAGGAGGTAAACCCCTCATATGCGCAATAATTTCTGCTCGTTTTAAGTTTTAATGCTGCTCCTCACTTTCAGTAGAAAAAACTTTTCATATTTATTTTTAATATTATTTTTTAAATAATGCTAAGAAATCCTGCGCCCCCTTCATTGAAAGTCTCTTCCCCCATGAGAAGTTTTTCCATGTAAAGATCCTCCCACGTAGCCCCCCCACCTCAACTCTCCCTCCCAAACCAAAAAAATTCCCCTGAAATTGTCTGCACACTCCCCAGTAACCATTACTATATGTAAACACAGGTCAAAGTTTGTAGCTTGCAACTCCTCCCACGGGGACTGCGGGGGAGTAGGTCGTCCCCAAAGACATAGTTATTAGATTTTTCGACTATGGTGAAAAAAATAGCTATCTCAGAATTTTGATCTGGTGACTTTGGGGAAAAAATGAGCGTGGGAGGAGGCAAAGGTGCCCTCCAGTTTTTTTGGTCACTTAGAAAGGGCTCTAGAACTTTTAATTTCCGTCAGAATGAGACCTCTCTAGACATTCTAGGACCACTGATTCGATACGATCACCCCTGGGGAAAAAACAAAAAAAAAAAACAAATAAACACGCATCCATGATTTGTCTTCTGGCAAAAAATGTGAAACTCTACGTTTTTAGAGACAGAAGCTTGAAACTTCTACAATAAGGTTCTCTGATACGCTGAATCTGATGGTGTGATTTTCGTTAAGATTGTATCACTTTTAGGGGGTGTTTTCCCCTATTTTCTAAAATGAGGCAAATTTTCTCTGGCGCGTAACTTTTGATAGGTAAGACTAATCTTGATGAAAGTTATATATTTAAAATCAGCATTAAAATGCCATTTTTTGATGTAACTATTGGTATCAAAATTCCATTTCTTAGAGTTTCGGTTACTATTGAGCCGGGTCGCTCCTTACTACAGTTCACACCAAAATGCTGTATTATAAAATAATCAGCTTTTGATATGCATATTTTTCCTAAGGTGATGACGCTAAATTTCTAAATTGTAATTAGCTTTTTATTTGTTGTAGCATTTTTTTTTTGTCAAAAGCTGTACATTATATTTCATTTCTCAGAAATTATTTTTAATTTTTCTTGCTTGAGGTATTAAGAAAATGTACCAAAAGTATTGAGAGCTTTCCAATATTAGATTGATTCTCTTGAAGTTTTTTTTTCCTTTGTGATACAGAATTTCAAGCTTCAATTATTTTCTTTTTTGAATTTTACCACTCTATCCAAAGAAGTAATTAAGCCTGTGTATTTTTAGTTGTGATATTTTGGTCATGATTCTGTTTTGCTCACTAAAATTATTTTGCTTATTGAAGAGATCTCATTGCGTTTTCTGTTACTCGTGAAATTGTTTTTGTTGTATTACGATGTCAAAGCACTAAAAATTAGCTGAAAGCCGCGTTCATTAAAACTAGGTGATAAGAAAAAAAACGAAGGTTTTCAGTGAAAAGTCTTGTCTTAAATAACCATAAAAGTTCAAAATACTTAGCTGCCATGTAGCCAAAGGTAATTTTTAGATTATAATCTTGCTTCAAAATAGGTTTCTAAAGAGATAAACATAAAGAAAATATAATATTTAGTGACAAATTAAACAAAAATTGTCCCTTAGTAGGGAGATAGGGCATGGGGAAGTGGCTTTATTTGTATAGGGCTATAGCTTTCGCAAGGGTATGGAGAGGCGGCAACTCTGTTGAAAGGTGTAAATTTGGAGGGAAAACTAAAAATGTAAGGAATAATAACATATTAAGATTTGCCTCGAGGGCTCGGCTGGGAAATGGCCCCTTTGTCTTTTTTATTTTATTTTCATCTAAAATAGCAGCAGTTACAATTAAATCGTCCAACTTTGATCCTAAGTCTGAGCACATGTTCTTTGATTTCAAAAGTCTCGAGTTTGAGAATTCCATGGACGAATTCGTTTCCAAGTAGACAGTTTCACTTTCGCACCATAAGTTTTTCAATGCAAAGGCTTAGCTTCAGAAAAAAACCCTGAGTTCAAAATATTAAGCTGCCATACAGCTTAAGGTAATTCTTTTATATTTCAAACTTAAAAGTGCCAAAAAAGTCAAGTATTCCCGTCTGCTGGGTAGGTTTATCCTTCTTCCCTGCGAATGTTGAGGGGAGATAAACAAAATTACGACTCTTCCTGAAGTTTAAAGAAAAAACGATGAGAATAGCTTTCGGAATGAAAATTCAGCATTAATGTTGCATCCACATGTAGCATTCTCCGTGGAACAAGCTTTCGGACACGCTCACTATAAAGTGAAGTCTCAAAAGTGGATTATTCCGATAAAAATTTTTGAGGCTTGTTCGGGCTTATTTTGAAAATCCCAGGGCGTTTTTTTTACGCTGACAATGTGGCAACACTGCTCAGTCACATCGCAGCATATGTAATGCAGTACACATTTGTCATGGCGCAAGCCTGAAGAGGCAGAGTCACGAAGAGAAGTCTAGACCCGTGATTCCCAACGAGTGGTGCAGGCCCCACTGTTGGGACATGGCAATATTTTGGCGTGTCATAGGTAGGACGTGCACCCTTGCTGACTACACTTCAGAGCCGTAATATGAAAAAAAAATCATGTAAATGACGTCAAATCCATATGTGTTTAAAGAGCAAATAAGATAAATGATAGTGTTGCAATGACGTCATACACTATAAAATGCGTTGTATTCAGACAACGCATTTTCAGAGAGTATTTTTCTTTAGTATAAAATATGCCTAGAGGATAACCTGCAAACAATACCAAGTTAATTCTTTTTCTCCTTTATTTATCAGTTTTTTTCCTTTTTTTAGTTTTTCTTTTTTAGTTTTTCGTTTTTTTTTAGTTTTTTACCTTTTTTATTTTTTTTATTTTTTTAGTTTTTTAGCTTTTTAGTTTTTTTATTAGTTTTTAGTTTTTTTGTAGTTTTTACATTTTTTTTAGTTTTTTTTTCTTTTTTAGTTTTTTACCTTTTTTTAGTTTTTTGTTAGTTTTTTAGCTTTTTTAGTTTTTTCATTTTTTTCTTTTTAGTTTTTTTTTGTAGTTTTTACCTTTTTTAGTTTTTTTTCTTCTTTTGTATTAATGATAAAGACAAGGTTCGAACCTGGAACCTCTTGAACCTAGAACCTGGAACATAATGCCTAACCAATTCAGCTACATCGGCTTGAATACATTCGTTTTTGAATTGGTATATGATGAAATTATTCAGACAAACACGGACGTCACTCGACAGACAGACAGACAACTTATTTTTATATAGATAGATAGATATACCAATTCAAAAATCAATGTATTCAAGCCAAAGTAGCTGAGTTGGTAAAACGTTATGTTCCAGGTTCTAGGTCCGAAAGGTTCCAGGTTCGAACCTTGGCTTTAGCATTAATACAAAAGAAGAAAAAGAACTAAAAAAGGTAAAAACTACAAAAAAAAACTAAAAAGAAAATGCTAAAAAAACTAAAAAAGCTAAAAAACTAAAAAACAACTAAAAAAGGTAAAAAACTAAACACTAAAAAAGAAAAACAAAACTAAATAAAGGTAAAAACTACAAAAAACCTAAAACTAAAAAAAATTAAAACCTAATAAAAAACTAAAAAAAAACTAAAAAACTAAAAACTGAAAAAAAACTAAAAAAAGGAAAAACACTGAAAAATAAAGGAGAAAAAGAAAACAAAAAAATAAAAATAAAAAAACTAAAAAAGGTAAAAACTACAAAAAAAAACTAAAAAGAAAATAGAAAAAAAATAAAAAAGCTAAAAAAAGGTAAAACCAAAAAAATAACTAAAACGAAAAAAAAGAAAAAAAACAAAAAATTTATTTCATCATATACCAATTCAAAAACGAATGTATATACAGACCGGGACAGAGGGAATATAAATGAGGACCGGGACACTCAAAGAGAAATTACAGACTGGGACACCGGGACAAAAATGACGACTGGGACGTGTGTGTCGACTGACGTCATGTTTGTTTGTCGACTGACGTCATGGTTGTCCACTATAAATGACGACTGGGACACAGGGCCACAACTACAGCGGGGACGCCGGGGGGCACAGGGGGGATATATAAATGACGATGGGGACACAGGGAATAATTGATTAGCCATCACCATCAACAAAGCTCAAGGGCAATCATTAGAATAATGAGGTATAGACCTAAATGCGGATTGTTTTTCCCATGGACAATTATTTGTTGAATGTTCAAGAGTATTTAAACCTGACAATCTATTTATATGTACAGACAATGGGACAGCAAATGGGACACACAACTACAATGGCACGTTACTAATATGGCGCGTAACGACTTACGCGCGCAGGGGTGGCTTGGGGGATTGGGCGCGAAGCGGCATCCCAACAGCTAGTCTATATATATAAAAATAAGTTGTTTGTTTGTGTGTCCGCCCGTCTGTCCGCATATGACGTCTGAATTATTTCATCATATACCAATTCAAAAAAGAATGTATACAAGCCGAAGTAGCTGAGTTGGTAAAGCGTTATGTTCCAGGTTCTAGGTCCGATAGGTTCCAGGTTCGAACCTTGGCTTTAGCATTAATACAAAAGAAGAAAAAAAAAACTAAGAAAGGTAAAAACTACAAAAAAAACTAAAAAGAAAATACCAAAAAAACTAAAAAAAGTAAAAAACTAAAAACTAAAAAAGAAAAAAACTAAAAAAAACTAAAAAAAAAGGTAAAAACTACAAAGAAAACTAAAAAGAAAAAAACAACTAAAAACTGATAAAAAACTAAAAAAACTGAAAACTGAAAAAGAATATATAAATAAGTTGTTTGTTTGTGTGTCTGTCGACTGACCTCATGTTTGTGTGTCGACTGACGTCATGTTTGTGTGTCGACTGACGTCATGTTTGTCAACTGACGTCATTATAAGGATTGAGCTGTATGTCGTCATGAAGCTGTTTGTCGACTGACGTCATGTTTGTCAACTGATGAAATTTTAGACCGGGACACAGGGAATATAAATGACGACCGGGACACTCAAAGAGAAATTACAGACTGGGACACCGGGACACAGGGAATATAAATGACGACCGGGACACAGAGAATGTTCGATTAGCAATCACAATCAACAAAGCTCAAGGGCAATCATTAGAATAATGAGGTATCTATATTCGTAAGTTTTCCGTAGTTAAAAACATATATATATATATATATATATATATATATATATATATATATATATATATATATATATATATATATATATATATATATATATATATATATATATATATATATATATATATATATATATATATATATATATATATATATATATATATATATATATATATATATATATATATATATATATATATATATATATATATATATATATATATATATATATATATATATACTAGCTGTTGGGGTGGCGCTTCGCGCCACCCCAACACCTAGTTGATGGGGGAGCTTCGCGCCCCCCAAGCCCCCCCCGCGCGCGTAAGTCGTTACGCGCCATATTAGTTACGCGCCATTGTAGTTGTGTCCCTATGTCCCACCTGTGAATATAGATATATATATATATATATATATATATATATATATATATATATATATATATATATATATATATATATATATATATATATATATATATATATATATATATCTTTTTAACTACGTAAAACTTGCGAATATACAACATTCTTTGTTGTCCCATTGTCTGTGCATATAAATAGATTGTCAGGTTTACGGACTCTTGAACATGCAACATATAATGGTCCATGGGAAAACAATCCGTATTCAGATCTATACCTCATGATTCTAATGATTGCCCTTGAGCTTTGTTGATGGTGATTGCTAATCGACCATTCTCTGTGTCGCCGTCGTCATTTATATATCCCCCTGTGCCCCCCGGCGTCCCCGTTGTAGTTGTGTCCCTGTGTCCCGGTCGTCATTTATATTCCCTGTGTCCCGGTCGTCATTTGTATCCCGGTGTCCCGGTCTGTATATACATTCGTTTTTGAAATGGTATATGATGAAATAAATTTTTGTATTTTTCCCCTTTTTTTCTTTTTATTTTTTTTTTTTTATTTTTTTTTAGTTTTGTTTTTCTCCTTTATTTTTCTTTTTTTTTTCCTTTTTTTCTTTTTTTTCTTTTTTAGTTTTTTTAGTTTTTTTAGCTTTTTTAGTTTTTTTATTAGTTTTTAGTTTTTTTTTCTTTTTGATTTTTTTGTAGTTTTTACCTTTTTTTTAGTTTTTTTTCGTTTTTTTACTTATGTCCAGGTCGTCATTTATACTCCCTGTGTCCCGGTCGTCATTTGTGTCCCGGTGCTTTGTTGATGGTGATTGCTAATCGAACATTCCTTGTGTCCCGGTCGCTTTCTCTTTGAGTGTCCCGGTCGTCATTTATATTCCCTATGTGCCGGTGTCCCGGTCGTCATTTGTGTCCTGATGTCCCGGTCTGTAATTTCCTCAGTCGAAAACATGACGTCAGTCAACACACAAACATGATAGATCTTAATACTGATTGTTTTTCCCATGGACAATTGTACGTTGCATGTTCGAGGGTCGGTAAACCTGACAATCTATTTATATGCAGCGACAATTGGACAGCGAAGAATGTTGTATATTCGCAAGTTTTACGCAGTTAATTTGTATTTTGGAACCAAATGAAGCGGTTAATTATCCATCTGAATTTTTAAATTCCATAGATCCTTCAGGGTTTCCACCACACGTGCTACAACTAAAAATAGGCGTACCAATAATACTTTTAAGAAATATCATCCCACCAAAGCTTTGCAATGGCACGCGACTTGCCGTAAAAAAACAATGGAAAACCTAATAGAGGCCACAATCTTGACAGGGCCTTATGAGGGTGAGGCTGTTCTTATTCCTCGCATTCCCATGATTCCAACGGATCTGCTTTTTCAATTTAAAAGATTGCAATTCCCAATTCGATTAGCATTTGCAACCACCATCAACAAAGCTCAAGGGCAATCACTAGAAAAATGCGGTATAGATCTTAATACAGATTGCTTTACCAATGTACAATTGTATGTTGCATCTTTGAGGGTCGGTAAACCTGACAATCTATTTATACGCACAGACAATGGGACAGCGAAGACTGTTGTATATTCACAAGTTTTACGTAGTTAATTTGTATTGTATCTATCTATCTATCTATCTATATAAAAACGAGTTGTGTGTATGCATGTTTGTTTGTTTGTAAAAAGAGCGTTTACATATGACGTCATTATTAGTACATACGGCTTTGTATATGGACAGACAATGGGAAAGCCAAGAATGTTGTATATTCGCAATTTTTACGTAGCTTGAAACACATATATAAATCTATCTATATTCACAGGTGGGACACAGGGACACAACTACAATGACGCGTAACTAATATGGCGCGTAACGACTTACGCGCGCGGGGGGGCTTGGGGGGCGCGAAGCGCCCCCCACCAACTAGGTGTTGGGGTGGCACGAAGCGCCATCCCAACAGCTAGTATTAATATAAAGAAATAGTTCTGGGTCCTATAGACGGTTTTTATGGCACTTGATATTAACCAAGTGACATATAGCAATCGCAAATTCTGTCTCTCTGTCGGTCCCGGTTTTGCTACTTTAGGCACTTCCAGGTAAGCTAGGACGATGAAATTTGGCAGGCCTATCAAGGACCAGATTAAATTAGAAATAGTTGTTTTCTGGATTTGACCATCTCGGGGGGAGTGGGGGCCCGTTAATTCGGAAAAAATAGAAAAATTGAAGTATTTTTAACTTACGAACGGTTGATCAGATCTTAATGAAATTTGATGTTTGGAAGGATATCGTGTCTCAAAGCTGTTATTTTAAATCCCCACCGGATCTGGTGACATTGGGGGGGATAGGGGAGGGGAAAACCTAAAATCTTGGAAAACACTTAAAGTGGAGGGATCGGGATGAAACTTGGTGGGGAAAATAAGCACAAGTCCTAGATACATGATTGACATAAGCGGAACGGATCCACTCTCTTTGAGGTAGTTGGGGGGGGGGGGTTAATCCTGAAAAATTAGAAAAAATGAAGTATTTTTAACTTACGAACGGGTGATCGGATCTAAAAAAAAAAAAGGATATCATGTCTCAGAGCTCTTATTTTAAATTCCGACCGGATCTGGTGACATTGGGGGAGTTTGGGGCGGGGGAGCCTAAAATCATGGAAAACGCTTAGATTGGAGGGATCGGGATGAAAATGGGTGCGGAAAATAAGCAGAAGTCTTAGATACGTGATTTACATAATTGGAACGGATACGCTCTATTGGGGGGGGGGTAATTATGAAAAAATAGAAAAAAATGACGTATTTTTAACTTACGAAGGAGTGATCGGATGTTCATGAAACTTCATATTTAGAAGGACCTCGTAACTCAGATCTCTTATTTGAAATCTCAACGGGATCCAGCGTAATTGGGGGGGGGGGGGGGTACAGTTGGGGGGACCGGAAATCTTAAAAAATACTTAAAGCGGTGAGATCAGGATGAAACTGGATGGGAAGAATAAAAACCTGTCTAAGGTACTTGACTGACATAACCGGACCGGATCTGCTATCTTTGGTGGAGTTGGGGGGGGGGGGTAATTTTGAAAATTGAGGTATTTGTAACTTACGAAAGGGTGACCAAATCTTAATGAAATTTGATATTTAGAAGGATCTTGCGCTTTAAAGCTCTAATTTTAAATTCCGACCAGAATCTGTGACATTGGGGGGAGTTGGAGGGGAAACCGGAATTCTTGGAAAACGTGAAAATTGGGGTATTTTATCTTAGGAATAGGTGATCGGGTCTTAATGAAACTTGATATTTAGAAGGAATTCATGTCTCTGAGTTCTTATTTCAAATCTCGACCAGAACTTTTGACATTGGGAGGAGTTGGAGGGGGAAATCTTGGAAAACACTTGGAGTGGAGGAATCGGGATGAAGCTTGGTGGATAGAATAAGCAAATGTCCTTGATACGTGATTGACGGAACCATACTGGATTCACTCTCTTTGGGGGAGTTGGGGGGAGGGGTTCAGTGATTTGGCGAGTTTGGTTCTTCCGGACGTGCTAGGACGATGAAAATTGGTAGGCGTGTCGGGCAGCTGCACAAATTGACTTGATAAAGTCGTTTTCCCAGAATCGACCGTCTGGGGGGCTAAAGGGAGAGGAAACATTAGAAAAAATTAGGTATTGATAATTTACGAGTGGGTGATCGGATCTTAATGAATTTTGATATTTAGAAGGACATGGTGACTCAGAGCTCTTATTTTAAATCCTGACCGGCATTAAGCCTCTTATTTTCTTTTTAAATCAATCTATTGTTTCATAGAATTCTGTTAGAGCTCATACCATATGATCTCTTGGCTCTTAGCTCTTCTTGCCTCGTCACAAGTGCCATATGAGCTCTTGTTTAGAGTTACGGACGCTTACTAACTAATTATTCAGGTAAAAATTCCTCGATAGACAAATAACCCTACCTTTTTAAGTCCTGAGTTATTCAGAGTACCTCTTATTTAAAATATTATCCGAGAAGCAAGGTACCACCTGATTGGCTCCGCTGTGTGAAATTTAAGCTTGTAAAGAGAACGATTTTTTTCTTAGTCATAAGGTATTTTTACACGTTATCCCCCTGTGCAATGAGTATTAGGTAAATATCGAATGGTCTATTCCGTACTCTTAGATGTTTTATGTCTGCACCTATCTTTGTCGGAGAAATTCATATCATTTCTATCATAACAGATGTTTTGTCGCAGTCCTTTGATTCATTTCAAAGTATGGATTGCTATGATAAAACTATTTGTTTCTTAATGGAACTTTTCCTGTGAAAGATAAGTTATGAACTGCTTGCCCCACTAACAGTTCATTGCCATCCAGCAAAACGAAGATACTCAAAAAAGCTTAAAGATTTGCATCTAAAATAAAGATTGTAGTTTCAAGTCAATTGTAAATAAGTTTTTTTACGCTTTCTAGGCTCCATATTTGGGAGGTTTGTGCCCCCAGCCTATATATTTGTTCTACATTAAGGTCTTCTTGGTTACAATGACTTGAGATGTAAGTTTCAAATCGGTCTGAGGCACAAAAGTGGCTGCATCCTAAATTTTTTGTAAAAATACAATTAGCATGTATGATACTATTATATAAGTACTATGATACTTAACACATATATATATAATATGTGTACGTAGAATGTATTAACATAATATTTTATTAACATTTTATTCTTTTTTCAAACGAACGCAAGTCGTCTCTCTTGTGAGTTCCTCATTATCTGTAACAAATGCGTTAATTTATTTTAGAATTGGTGTCAATTCTTTATGAGGGAGGGGGTGGGCAATGTATTTTCGAACTATAGGGGATCAAACCTGTCGTTTTTCCGATTTTTTCAGTAAGAATAAGAAACAAAACAGGATTTGCAATGAAAATATCCTCCCAATTTTTATATCTGCTGGTGACAGTTGCAATTTGATCGAAATATCCAGATTTTTCATCATTGTTTTTCGCCGTTCAGTTATAGGATTTATCCCTTTTTGAACTGTTATTTTTGCGTCATGGAAAGGCAGTGTATTCTTCGAAAATACCTAAGTCGTATTTAAATTAAATGCACAAGAAAGTTGTATGTTTTGCCACTCAGATGAACAATTTATAGCACTTGCCACTTATACTTGCCACTCCTCCTCCTGGATTTGTCCGCCCTCTCTCCCCAGATTTTAGATAATGACTTTTTTGGAATTTTTTCGTTGAAAATGTTTTTATTTTGTTTTAACGGAAATAATTGGAAAAAAATACCACATACATTTTGGAAAATGCAATTTTTCCTTCCCCCTACATTTTTGTAAATTGACGTTACTAGGTTTTGATATTGTTTCCTCAGATAATCGAGCGTTTACAGCCTTATATTTTTTGAGCGTTTACAGCCTGCGTTTTTTTTTTTAAATTCAAATTGTACTTTTAAGCTTTACGACTCTTCTGAGTTTAGGCTAAAAGATATAAGCCCCTCAAAAATATACATCTAGATTTTTATCATATTTTTTTCTAAGTGGAACTTTCAAATAGGGTCTTAGATAGATGTCCCGACAAATCCTGGAAAATAATACTTTGATTCTGATTGCTAAATCTTAAGTACTGAATTTGAGAAAAACTATATTGCGCAAACTTTAATCACTTTTTATATTAAATCCTACGAAATGAGGTGGGTCGAGTTTCCTGAAAGCAAACATATTATATAGTTTTTGTAAGAATTTTATTGATTATTAGAATGTTGGATCTATTTTAGCAATCTGAATATAGGCTAGCTCATAGAAACCGTACACAAGAATACCAATTTTGCAAAAATTATCCAAAGAAATATAGAATTGTTTCTTTTTGGCATAAAAATCATTTGCAATGAATTAAAAATAAAACTTATGATTATAATAAAATACCCTGAATGAGACTTTGGACTAGAAGTGTTCTTTTTCTTCCTTTCAGTATTTTGAACATTTTAATAGATTTCCACTTAATAATGAAGAGATCTGTTATTCGTAATTTAGTCTATATAAATTTACGATATAACATTCACTGATCTAACAATAACAAACTAAGTGTAAAAATAAATGTGTCTTGCCACTGCACTATGTGGCATTATTTTTTATACATTGCCTGGCATTGAAACAACAAATAACACTAGATATAATCACAAATTAAACATACCAGAAATATTGATAATACAAAAATACCATTTATATATATATATATGCATAAATAAAAATACATAATTCCTTGCTGAGTGGATACTGGAGTCAATGTAACGACCGAAAAAAAAAACTATCCAAATAATCCACTATACTCCTTCACACGCCTTAAGCAACAAAAGAAGAAGGAAAAAAAATGACGAATAATAGCTTAGGACTCATTAATAGGATACATTTTTCCTTGAGTTTATTTCTAAATTTTTCAAACCATTTTATATCATTAATTATCATATTATTACTAGTCAATAAATTTATAAATAAAATATCAATAAAAATTACAAACAATAATTTCAAACTCTTAATTACAATACAGCTTTTCCTTAACTTTATTTCTAAATTTTTCAAAATTTTTTATGTCGTTAATTGTCTTATCATTTGTATTCCATAATTTTATTCCTTGATGAACAAAGGAAAACTTAGACCTCGTAGTGATGGCAATTTGTGGCAATCAGATATAACCTGAAATTTGCCTGAGAAGCATAAGGGTAAACTATTATTACTATACTTGAACATAAATAACTGGTCATAAAAATCCCGTGAGCCACCAGCTGGTAAAGTTTTCTTCTTCCATACTCTAATCTCACAGAATCGCTATAAGATTTATTGCAGAGTAAACGGATCGCATTATTTTGGAGAGCTCAGCTTGGATTCACTAGCGACCGAAATGTCCCTAGCCATACCGAAGAACAATATAAAATAGACGGATGTACTATAGAGAAACACAACGAACTTAAAATGCGATGTGGGACAAAGTATGCGAGTTTTCTAAGGGTTCTGATGTTCCGTGATAAAATCGGTGACATGTTCCCAACATGTTTCCCAAACGACAAAGTTTCATAAAGTGTAATACCTACAAAAATTAAGAATAACAGTGGTCTAAGAACAGAGCCCTGTGGAATACCATATGTAATAGGAAAGCAATAATTCAATGAAATTGTTTTTGATATTAGACATGGTTTGACTTAGGTCATTTACAAAAATTGAGAATAACAGTGGTCTAAGAACAGAGCCCTGTGGAACACCATATGTAATAGGAAAGCAATAATTCAATGAAATTGTTTTTGATATTGGACATGGTTTGACTTAGGTCATTTACAAAGATTGAGAATAACAGTGGTCTAAGAACAGAGCCCTGTGGAACACCATATGTAATAGGAAAGCTTGATGAATGCTTTGAGTCAATTTGAACATACTGCAGCCACCCTGCTAAGAATGCACTTAGAAAATTAAGCCCAAGACCTCTTATGCCACAAAACTCACAGTTTCGAAGTAGGAGATCATGATCTACTGTGTCGAAAGCTTTAATTATATCTAAAAATATTCCTTAAGCCCTGTAACCTTTATCCAGTGCTTGATTGACTATGCTGCTTAGATAGGCAATCGCTTGTTCTGTTGTGTAACCATGCCAAAATCTGGATTGGGTGGGATTTAACACATTACTACGCTCTAAATATGCATGAAGACGGGCAGCAAAGCACTTCTCTAAAAAGCGTGGTATTAAATAGCTTGTTTCAATAACATTTCCTGACTAAAGTAATACTAAAATTTATCCCCCTCTTAAATACCTCCTTCAAAGTCCTGTCGACGTGATCAGTCATAAATCTTCCAAAATATTTTATTTGGGGTATCTAATTGCCTTCAAATGGCCCATAGAAATTTACTATTTAAATCACCCTTATTCCATGACTAACATAGTTCTGCCCTAGAATGGATGGATGATAGGATATATATGCACAAGCGAAACGATATTATTTTTATCAAAATTCTGAAAAAGGCTCATGCTAGATTTGCCTCTCACTCAGACTATCTGCCTTGGCTTTTTCTCCAATTAGCTTTGGCTTAATGACAACTTGATTTTAATTCAAAAATCAACGGAATCGGTCTCCATTGTTTAGCATATTTAAAAATATACGGTAAATGTTTACTTTCGTTCCAAGTGCCTAAAGTGCGTATTGTAAAATACATATCGAAGTATAGAATACAGACCTGGCCCAGCTGTCCGTAGGGCTCATGGACTAAGACACTACGTTCTATAGGTAATGTTACGTGTAAGCAAGCCCACTTTTTGCATTTTTAGTTTACCCCATGGAGGAGGAGGGTCAACCAGAAATGGATGCACTTCTCTAATAATGACAAAGAATCAATATGCGATCATCAATCAAATCTTGCTATGTGCAGTAATACGTACTTTAGAGCACTTGGAACGATAGCAAACATTTACCAAATATACTCCTTTTTTTAAATACTAAAATGACAACCGCAACTTCGAAGATCCTGACTCAAGAAACTAGGTTTAGGAACTTACCGTACTTTGAACTATTTTCTCATGGATGTGACAATTTTCTGTGCAAAAGCAGAATTCCAACGTTTACCTCCTCAGCTGCCCTCTACAAATATAAAAAATATACAAATATAGAAAAAATACATATAAAAATATAAGAAAAAAACAGAAAAATAAGAATGAGTACATTGAATACAGCTTATTGCAATAAATTACAATAATTTCTTGAATAAGTGAAATCATTGAGCTCTATTGAGCGCCTATGAACACCAAATGGATCTATTGCAAAAAAAAAAAAATCTTTAAGACCATAGAACCACAAAAACCAACCGAAAACATTGTTGAAGAATTTTGGATTTTCTGTTATACTTGTACCACTATTTAAAATAGATCTGGAGGCTACACAGCGTAGCCAGTTTTACAACGGACCAAACAATAGAAAGGACAACAAATAAATATATTATCAGGGCTGTATATGGGTTTATAAAGGTGGGAAGAGGGGTATGCAATGTGAGGGTGATGACTCTTATGCTGAAAAGGAGCAAAACATAAGGAACCTAACGATAGCATTTTTATGGCACTTGGTATTAACCAAGTGACATATAGCAATCGCCAATTCTGTCGGTCTGTCTGTCTGTCGGTCGGTCCCGGTTTTGCTACTTTAGGCACTTTCAGGTAAGCTAGGACGATGAAATTTGGCAGGTGTATCAGGGATGGGACCAGCTTAAATTAGAAATAGTCTTTTTCCCAATTTGACCATCTGGAGGGGAGTGGGGGGCCGGTTAATTCGGAAAAAATAGAAAAAATGAAGTGTTTTTGACTTATGAATGGGTGATGGGATCTTAATGAAATATGACGTTTGGAATGATATTGTGTCTCAGAGCTCTTATTTTAAATCCCGACCGGATCTGATGACATTGGGGGGAGTTGGAGGGGGGAAACCTAAAATCTTGGAAAACATTTAGAGTGGAGGGATCGGGATGAAACTTGATGGGAAAAATAAGCACAAGTCCCAGACACATGATTGACACAATTGGAACGGATCCGCTCTCTTTGGGGTAGTTGGGGGGGGGGGGGGGGGGGTAATTCTGAAAAATAAGAAAAAAATGAGGTATTTTTAACTTACGAACGGGTGATCGGATCTCAATGAAATTTGATATTTAGAAGGATATCGTGTCTTAGAGCTCTTATTTTAAATACCGACCGGACCTGGTGACATTGGGGGGGGGGGGGGAGTTGGGAGGGGGAAACCTAAAACTTGGAAAATACTTAGAGTGGAGGGATCGGGATGAAACTTGGTGGGAAAACTAACACAAGTGTTAGATACATGATTGTCATAAACGGAACGGATCTGCTCTCTTTGGGATAGTTGGGGGGGGGGGGGTTATTTCTGAAAAATTAGAAAAAATGAGGTATTTTTAACTTAGAAACAGGTGATCGGATCTCAATGAAATTTGATATTTAGAAGGATATCGTAGCCCAGAGCTCTTATTTTAAACCCGACCAGACCTGGTGACATTGGGGGGGGGGAGCTGGGAGGGGGAAACCTAAAACTTGAAAAACTCTTAGAGTGGAGGGATCGGGATGAAACTTGGTGGAAAAAATAATCACGAGTCCTAGATACATGATTGACATAACCGGAACGGATCCGCTCTCTTTGGGGTAGTTGGGGGAGGGTTTAATTCTGAAAAATTAGAAAAAATTAGGTATTTTTAACTTACGAATGGGTTATGGGATCTCAATGAAATTTGATATTTAGAAGGATATTGTGTCTCAAAGCTCTTATTTTAAATCCTGACTGGATCTGGTGACGTTGGGGGAAGTTTGGGGTGGGGGAACCTAAAATCATAGAAAACGCTTAGATTGGAGGGATCGGGATGAAACTTGGTGGAAAATAAGCAGAAGCCTTAGATACGTGATTTACATAATTGGAACAGATCCGATCTATTGGAGGGGGGGGGGTTAATTATGAAAAATAAGAAAAAATGACGTATTTTTAACTTACGAAGGAGTGATCGGATCTTCATGAAACTTCATATTTAGAAGGACCTCGTAACTCAGATCTCTTATTTTAAATCTCAACCGGGTCCAGCGTAATTGGAGGGAGGCAGCTGGGGGGGAGGCGGAAATCTTAGAAAATACTTAAAGCGGTGAGATCAGGATGAAACTGGATGGGAAGAATAAAAACCTGTCTAAGATACGTGACTGACATAACCGGACCGGATCTGCTCTCTTTGGTGGAATTTGAGAGGGGAGTAATTTTGAAAATTTAGGTATTTGTAACTTACGAAAGGGTGACCAGGTCTTAATGAAATTTGATATTTAGAAGGATCTTGTGCTTTAAATTCTTATTTTAAACTCCGACCAGATCCTGTGACGTCGGGGGGAGTTGGAGGGGGGAAACCGGAATTCTTGGAAAATGTGAAAATTGGGGTATTTTTATCTTACGAATGGATGATCGGATCTTAATGAAATTTGATTTTTAGAGAGAATTTATGTCTCTCTTTGGGGGAGTTGGGGGGAGGGGTCTAGTGATTTGGTGAGTTTGGTACTTCTGGACGTGCTAGGACGATGAAAATTGATAGGCGTGTCAGGGAGCTGCACAATTTGACTTGATAAAGTCGTTTTCCCAGATTCGACCATCTGGGGGGCTGAAGGGAGAGGAAAAACTAGAAAAAATTAGGTAATTATAACTTACGAGTGGGTGATCGGATCTTAATGAATTTTGATATTTAGAAGGACATCGTGACTCAGAGCTCTTATTTTAAATCCTGACCGGAATTAAGATTCTTATTTTCCTTTTTAAATCAATCTATTGATTCATAGAATTTTGTTAGAGCTCATACCATATGATCTCTTGGCTCTTAGCTCTTCTCGCCTCGTCACAAGTGCCATATGAGCTCTTAGCTCTTGTTTTATGTTAGTTTTGTATAAAGCCTACGGCTATATATGGGACTATCAGGGAATGGGGAGTGAACTGTCACAATCATAACTCTAGCCAAATAGCATAAAATTTGCAACATAAAAAAGCCTCTTTTCTGGGTTCTAGCGATGAGTATACGACTAAGAGGTATATTTTAAATAGGGGTAGAGACATAACAGAAAAGGTCCAGAATTTTTCAAACAAGTTCAGCCGAGAAATCTACCAACTATTTGTTGATTTTCGTCTAGTATTTGACCTGATATGTCGCGAAGGACTCTGGCACATCCTCCTTCACTGTGGGATCCCTTACAAAATACCTCAGATAATTCAGAGTCTGTAAGACTAATTTCGAGGCCAATTATTAACCGCTGATGGGTTGTCAGATGAGTTTACAACTTCGTGAGGAGTAGTTCAGGGCTTCATCTTATCACCTCACTTCTTCAACGTCGTCCAAAATGCCGTCGTGTCAATGATGCAGTGGGAATATGGCGCAGCATTAGAAGGGCTATTGATAGATAATCGTGCCTATGCTGATGCTATTTATGAGCTAGCCAACTCTTCACAAAAACTGCAGACACGAGCTGATAAACACTGCTATGCCACAAAGACGTTTGGGACGGAGATAAACGTCAGAAAGACCAAAGTCATGATAACTGCAAGAAATGAACTAAACTGCCCGCCCATTATCATGATAAGTGGGAGACAGGCTGAAACGACTGGCCACTTCATGCATCTTGGTATCTTGCTCTTCTTGGATAATTTCCATAGCTCTGAAGTGAAACATCGACTTGCACTTGTTAGCTCTGTCTTCCGAAGACTAGCCAACCTATGGGAAAGCAACCATCTATCCATCAAACTCAAAATAATCCTTTTCAATAGCCAAGCGATTTCAACCGTCATGTATGGATTTAAAACAAGGACACTGAAAAACGAAGACGAAAGAAAACTTCTAGCTTTCGAGATGAGATGTCTCCGTCACGTTGCTATAATCAAATGCACTGACCGTATCACAAATGACAAACATTGACCGTAGAAGCACGCCAAAGGCTCCAGTCCAAAAATTTTCAGCAAAATCAAGAAAGAGCAACTGCGCTGGTTCTGCCACGTCAAGCAACTGGAGCAGAGCTGCCTCCTGGAAATCACCCTTGAAGGATGTATTTATAGCCTTCGTTGACGAAGCAGACAATCAAGACAATGGATGGAGAACTTCAACTTCAGCAACGTCAAGACAGCCCAGTTTTTATGTACCGTACCAGATAGAGCTAGCAGGAGGAGTGGCCCCAAAGGTCCAAAAAGGATGAGCAAGTCATTAAGCTTACAGTGTCATCTATAACTAAATTTGTAATAACTTTTTTATCTAGATAGAACATGGTATTCATGGTAAAATTTTGGGAGTTTGACAAGTTTAAAGCAACAGTAAGATCAAAGTGACGCGTGCAAAAGAAAATCCGTTTAAACTACTGTCAACAACATACTAGGCTCAAGAATGTCAGAAATTCAGTCTCTGGAGCATCCAACATTAAAGGTAATTGGGAAGTAGGCTAGACCTAGTAAATAAAAGATCTCTTATGGCTGTTAATCGAGGCCTAAATTGGCCCAACTGCTTGGTTCAAATGATTTATAAATCAAGTAAAGTTCCAGTTTATTGGCTTCTTGCTACCTTGGACAGTAGTTAAGTTAGGTGATTGAAACTTTCAGAAGGGGCAAAAATGGGTTAAATCCATGTTAACCCTCATCTGATTTCCTAAGTCTTAGAAATTCACTTACTTGACAGGTTTATACCTATTGAAATTTTGAAAAAACAACATTTTACCTCAATTTTCAGTTATCAGTTTCTTTTCTCTGGATTTAGCATATAGTTCTGAAAATGCAATCCTTGTTATTTGAAAACAATTACACACAATTTTTAAAGGTCATCAAAGGTCAGGGCCCTTTAGAGGGAGTAGAGGTAGGTACTTCAAAATACTTTCCTGGGAAATACTTTAGCCTTTTTCACCCATCCCTGAAAGTTTCATTTTCCTAACCCCTTTCCAAGATAGCCAAAAGTCAATCAGCTAGAATTTTACCAGAATTTTAAACCATTATCCAGTGGTTTTATCTAGATTTAGAAAATATATTTGCAAATCTTTGAAACCTCTTAAATTATGATTGAGCTAAGCTGTGATGATGAAAACATTTTTTGTTGTGCTTCATTTAAGCAGAAGATCTGTTTTGGAAGGTTTCACTTTTGTTCCATAAAGATTTTCAAAGGTCATAAAAGGTCACTGCCCTGTAGAGGGGAATTAGCTTTATTTTGCCCATGTGTAATGTCTCTCTGGTGATACACCCCCACTTATATGGTTATACTTGAAATTGTACAATCATTGTATCACTTGCAAGTGTAATTTAAGCTAATCATCTTCTGTAATTTTACTAATGACTGCCAAAGATACCTGACTGGCTAGAAATATTTTGGAAATATATTTGAATTCTATGGAAACTCATTTATTTAATTATGGAATTTATAGTAGAAATCATTATTGTGCTTGATTTGGATGCCAGGAGTCCAAGACAATATTTTGAACCCAGAGAAATAATACTCTTTAAAGTATTTACAGTAGAGGTGGAGCCTTAATAATTTAATCAAGACCCAGACCATTCATTCATGCTATTAATTTGGTCAGACATTATACTATTTTTATCATTAGGTTTTTCCCAGACAGCTATGTTGAGAAAGGGAAAACTATCTTAAATCACATTGTCCAGCAACTGTGATGACTCTGGCCAGCAATGGTAATAACTCAAATTGGCTGCATCCCATATTGTCAGATAAAGGAAAATTTGGGCATAATAAAATGTAGAGCTTGAGATATTTCTTTCTGCATTTTTTGCTGTCTTTTTAGTAAAGATTTAATTTGCAAAAAAAAAATCCAAGTTTTGAAAAAACTTGGAAAACAATGTAAAAAGAAAATTTAGAAAAGAAGACCATTTCGGACCATATTAATTCACGCGTTTTGTAAGGATAAAAATTATTCACAGTGAACGTCAAAATTTCCTTTACCTTCTATCTGATATGCCTTCTGATAAGACATCGAATGGTAATACTTTCTTTTTATGATCATGTTTCCCTTTTGGAGTAGCCATCCACTAAACTGACATCGTTATTGCAGGGAACATTGGTTGCCAACAACTGTTGGCAACCAATAAAAATTTTAAAGGAAGTAAATTATAGAAGAAAACTATTTGAATATTTCAGCTACATTAGAATTCAGCTTGAGCTATAATATAATCACGTCAGCATAAACTTCACTGACTAGAACAGTCACCACAGTTTCAAACCCATTTTGGCCAAAATGGGTTTGGAAATGTTACCAAAACCCATTTCGGCTGCTGATTCGTCTAACATGGCTTTTGATAGATTTATTATACTCTGTTATCACAATGCTTAGCACTAAGATGCCTCTACAATTCCCAGACTTATTGTCAATTATTTTTTGAATAACAACTCTTCTACCACCCTGAAATTAGCTGCATTATTGTCAATAGGACATTAAATTACTTTTAATTATAAATAATAATTTACAATTAAAAGATTAATTATACTTAATTAATTATATTAATTAATTTTTCTATATTTGTCATTAGGTTCTTCCCAGACAGCTATGTTGAGAAAGGGAAAACTATCTTAAATCACATTGTCCAGCAACTGTGATGACACTGGCCAGCAATGGTAATAACTCAAATTGGCTGCATCCCATATTGTCTTTCATGGTTTAATCTGCCAGTCATGACCAGCTCTGGATTTGAATTGATTGGTGGTAGGGGCTGTTACCCTTTCATCAGTAAATGAATTCCAAAATAAGCCCAAAGTAATCCAATCTTGTATTTTTGACCATCAACAAAGATTAGTAAATGATTCCTACTAAACTCCTTCATTTATACTAAAAGTATGTAACTTATTCTATCATTTGGGCAAAATCTTATGAAGGAGCCAGTTCTGAGAAAGATTAGCATTACAAGTGGGAGTATAAAATCAGGTGGGACTAGAAACTTCATTTGTATGTTTGCAACCCCAAATGCTTGCCTTCAGAAAGTGGACAGGTTCTGATTTCTCTAGGTGTATAGATAATTATGTTTATCATTTGCATAATATAACAAAAACACACTTTCTAACAACAGTGGACATTTCTCAAACATTGTCCAAACATACTCCAAAACATACAAAACATACTCCAAGGCCAAAGTATTTAATACTTTGTGAACTGTTGTCCTCTGCCAAATATTTTTCAAAATGAAAGTCCTTTGATAGTCATAGAAATACAAAAAAATATTTTTTGTCTCCCTCAGGCACTGGCATCAATTGAGGGGGGGGCAGATTGCTTGTAAGTCAACCTGTTTTTATTGAAGGTCAAAACAGCATTTTTGTCCACTGACAGCTGGTATATTTCCTTAGGGTAATCTACCACATTTTTGGTAAGCTATTGTTTTCCATAAGGTTCAAACAAACTCAGGCAAGCAAGTCATAAAAAAGAGTAGTAAGTTACCAAACCCTCACCATTATAATTTATAAGATTCTCCAAAGTGACACAATTTTACCATCAACACTTTAAATCAAACCTTTGCTTTATTTTGCAGTAATGAAAATCAATTTAACAGTCAGTTTGAATATTGGTAGGACTCATTTATACCAAATAAATCATTTACCTTATTAATCCAAAATGCAATCCTGTTTGTGTAAAATATGGCTGTACAGCTGATTTTAGCTGTAGCCCAAAGCCAAGACATCACTAGCCAAATTGTTTTTTTTTGGAGGGGGAGTCTACCAACTAGCTGGTCATTTTTACCAACTTATTTGTGTGATATTACTGTTAAAGTTACCTTTTTTTACTTACTGGGACCAATTTTTCTTCCATTGATTTTGCGTCTTTTTTTTCCATCAGCACATTTATTTAATAAAAAAATAAAAAATACCCAGTCAAATAGCTGTGCTTTGCACCACTTTTTCACCAACTTTTTTTTGCTGACTGGTGAAAAACATTGATTGGGGGTTGTCCCCTCCTAGGAGCAGATCTTATGATTTCAAGAATAGATTTAAGGTGAATAATTTTTAGATTTTAGCAACAGATATGCACAGCAGCAGATCTGAGCAAATTTTTTTTTGGATGGGGGGTGTGACAAGCATGTCTATAAGAAAAATCTTGGTGGGGGGAATGTGATAAAGGTGCCAGCAATTGACAAAATTGATAAATTTGTTTAGAAAAAAGTAAAAAAAAAACAAGGAATGAGGATGCCAGAAAAAATCATTGGGCTGAGGGTAGGGGTCCCCCAGCCCCCTGGGTCCACCTGAGGTATTTTCAAGTACTGAGTTCATCCCCATTATTCATCCTTGCCTCTGGATTTACATGGCCTTGGAAATTTTGGGGCTATGTTAATCAACTTTTAGAAAATAGATCTGCAGCTTACTCAAGGTTCTGTGTAGGTGTTTTCAACTTAATACTTCCTCTCTGTACTTAGCTTATTTTTAACATTTTGAACATTTTTGAATAAAGGCTTATAATCTGGCTTAAATCTTGGAAACTGCCTTGCCAAGGCCTAATGTCTAAAGAAACAAACTAAGGCAAACATAAGTTTGTTTTTGAATTTTAAGACATGCAGTCATAAAATCAGGAAGATTGTTTCAAATTGAAGTGCAGCATCAAATAAATCTCTTCTTCATGTACTCTGTTCTCAGCATGTCAACCTTAAGATTAATGGACCAAGCTGTTTGCCTTCATGTCTGTCTTGTTGGTTGGACAATGGGGGGCATAATATGAGAAAGTTCTAGAAATGGTGGTGAAGTTATGTACTTGTTGAAAACAGCTATTGACACCACATCAAACCTTTCACCAACAGAATGAAGAGTCATGGGGAATGACTGAAACTGTCTATTAGCCCTGTTCTGGATCTTCTGAAGTGATGGCCATAACACTTTTGGAACACCAGCATGCAGAAGGCATCCATACTCAGCAATGGGTCTGATGCAAGGTCTGCAGTGACATGTAATTTACAGCTTTCTTGTATATAGGGTGTCTCACCAACTTTAGGTGGGGTTCCTAGAGAGATCTGTAGATAAGTTGATTCTGAGGAGAAGAAGCTCATTGACTCGTTTTATAGCTTCATTTGTGAAGAAGGAGTTGGGGTGTGTGTTTGGCATTCTTGATCAGGAGGTCAGCAGCTCCTTTGTTTTCAATGCATTGAAATTGTCCATCCATGCATCAGACCACTTTTTAGTTTCTAAGACATCCGTCAGCAGAGGCAGGGAGGTTTAAATTGGATCCTCATGTTTTGGGATGGCCAAGTATGTCATGGTATTGTTGACAAAGTGACGTAGTGGGCTTGCAAGATTGTGTCCCTTGTAATTTATATTCGTATCCGTTTATTTAAATAGCTATCATAGCACTCAAAAATGAACGCTAGATTATGCTACTTTTACAATTAACACATGTTAAATGCTCTTACGAAATATGGTACAAAGGAGTTTGCGAATCTGTTTGTACGGCACTTGACTGGTTCTAGTTTGTTGCAATGCCTAGTATGTCTGCTGATTGATGCGGATGGTGGAAGTATGGATTGGTGCTTCTCATTTGTTAATAGTGATTTCCCAAATTTCATTATTAGCTCATGTCTTTGGTTGAACAAGGTTGGCAAATTGAAGAGCTCAAGGGCACTTTCATAGCTGCTGAAACTGGGTCTAAGTATTATTCTAGTAGCGCGTTTTTGGACATGTTCTAGTTCATCTGCCATGTAAGCTATGTTCTGAGTTTGGGGACCCCAAACAGGACAGCAATACTAGAGGAAAGGCCTGGTGTAGGTTGTATACGCCAGCAGGAGCTGACGATCAGAGAAGCCTAACCTCTGCATACTTGTTAAACTCTGGATTGAATAGTTACCCTTGTGCACAATATTGTCTACATGCAGCTTAAACGAGCAGTCACTTGTAAATGTTACGCCTAGGATTGTTGCAGAGGAAACAATTGGAAACAGAGAATCTGGGATAGTGATATCTCGCGTGAGTGGATTAAATCGTAAAACTTTTGATTTCTGTTCATTCACTTGTAGACTATCCGACTTACACTGGTTGATGAAGTCTGTGAAGAAAGTCGGGTCAGACTGCTGCTTTGTCACTGCATTTTCGACTATATATTTGAGAAGTGCAGATAAGTCATCAACAAACTTGAAACGCTCTTCAGATTCTGCAAGGATAGGGTTGATAACGGAAAGAAATAAAAGAACAGCTAATTTCGTTCCTTGGGGGCATCCACAGGTTAATTCTGACCACTCAGAGCAGGTATCTTCTGCAAACAAAGGGTAAACTGATTGCCGTCTCCCTTGTAAAAATTCTCTTACTAATAGTAGTATTTGTGTTTTAGCTCCCATTTCTTTCAGATTAGTTAATGCAGTCTTGTGTTTGATAAGGTCGAATGCTTTTCGGTAGTCCGCCAGAAATAAGTCGACAGTACTATTAGAAGTGTCCAACCACTGGACGATTAAGTGATGCATTCGCACTAGATATATTGAAGTGCTACTGCCTCGTATGCAACCATATTGGTACGGATCGATCGCAGGAGCAATTTGTTCTAACAAAGAATGGTAGATAAAACCCTCAGCTACTTTTGCTAAGTTAGGAGTTATCGATATTGGTCTCAGTTGGTCACAGGACTCGGGTGTCTTGACTTTCGGTATAACACGGACATATGCAGCTTGCCACATCTTCGGAAATGATTGTTCTGAGAAATGCAATAGGCTTGGCTAAGAAAGGTGAGTACGATTTCATCAGAACTATTGCTGTTAATGATGTCACACATTTGTTCATCACTTACGGTTGGGTGGGTAGTGCAAATCTGAGTAAAGAATTCGTTGACTTCCGAGGCTTTTATCAGACTACCGTCTGGGTTATTGATTCGTATTTCGTTTCCTTTCTTTTTCCCACTAAGCCGCTTTACTGCGTCATGCCACTTATGAGAATCTGACTTGAGGAGTGGTGCTATTTTTTCCCGTACATATCTTTTTCTGGAAGCTCGGAGGGCTGAGACGACTTTGTTTCTTATTTTGTTTGCATTCAGTATGTCTCCTGCAGCATGGAGTTTACATCGTTCTTTGATCATTTTTTTTATATTAGTATCTAACCACGACTTATCCGTCTCACATATCGTGCGTTTTATGTAGATAATGAAAAATGTAGGTCCCAAAATACTATCCTGTGGTACGCCTGCCTTTATTGAATATTCAAGGGAAGTGAATACGTAAAGAACAACCCACAGTGATTGATCAGAAAGAAAGCTCTTGATCAATTTTAACTAAAGTCTCCAGACACCATACACGTAAAGCTTATTTAGTAAGGCACAATGTCATTCTCTGTCAAGAGCTTTAGTGATGTAACAATAGTCTGATGTCATATCCTTTCGCTAGAAGTTAAATCCACTCCCTGACTTTAATTTTGTTTCTGAGGTTTGTGGGTTTTTCTTTTTGTACTAAAGAAGGCTGAGTAGTGGTCTTGGCTGAAGTATCCACTTATCAAAAACTCCGCTTCTCAAATTTTGATAATGATGGTAGTATTTTTGTTTTTGAACCAATTTCTGCAAATGATTTGAAGGAAATCATGAATTCTTTTAGACCATCAGAGGCTCCTGGATTCAATCACATGCCGAAACAAGTTCTGAAAAATTTTTGCTGGTGATATCTCATATTTTTTAATCAATTAATTTTTTATCAATTTTTTTTAATCAATTTGTTTTTTTCCAAAAGGTATTTTTCCAAAATGTTTAAAGATAACCCGTATTATACCTTTATATAAGTATAGAAATAAGGAAGAAATAAATAATTACCCCCCTTTTTCAATTCTACCAGTTATTTTGAAGATTTTGAAAAAATAATGGTTGATAAAATTTTTAAATTTGTGGAAGAAAATGAAATAATACCATCTAGCCAATATGGATTTCGGAAAGGGCATTCCACGGATCGTGCGATTTCCCATTTTATTTATAAAGTGAAGGATTTTTTAGATAACGTTTTTGGCTGAAGTATTTGCATTTCTCTTTTTCATGGGTTGTAAATCACCTCATTTGCTGACCATGAGGCAATAGTTGCTGCTTTAGATTTTTGATGTTGCTGTTTTGTAGGGGCTTGTATTATTTGATTGTTTTTTCTTTCAATATTGATGGTTACTTAAAGCTATACTAGTGAATAAACATATTTCGTTCCATGTAAATAATTTCATTCTAAAAGTTTTAATATTAACACACTAAATTTACTCGTCACTTTGTATGTTTGAACAAAACTCCTGTAATAACAATGTTCAATGTTTGTTTTTTATCTGAGTATTAAATCAATACTTTTGATCTGACTATTCACAATAGAATCTTCAGTTTTGGCAGACAGAGGATGATTCCAAACAAGAGACCTGAAAGTTATGCTAAGCACCAGTAAAATTCAGTTGAAGCTTAGAAAGTTCTCTCATTAGTATTTTAAATCTGGCTATTGAATCAGACTATTCACAATAGAATCTTCAGTTTTGGTAGACAGAGGATGGCTCCAAGCAAGAGACCTGAAAGTTATTCTATACACCAGTAAAATTCAGTTGAAGCTTAGAAAGTTCTCTCATTAGTATTTTAAATCTGGCTATTGAATCAGACTATTCACAATAGAATCTTCAGTTTTGGCAGACAGAGGATGGCTCCAAGCAAGAGACCTGAAAGTTATTCTATACACCAGTAAAATTCAGTTGAAGCTTAGAAAGTTCTCTCATTAGTATTTTAAATCTGGCTATTGAATCAGACTATTCACAATAGAATCTTCAGTTTTGGCAGACAGAGGATGATTCCAAACAAGAGACCTGAAAGTTATGCTAAGCACCAGTAAAATTCAGTTGAAGCTTAGAAAGTTCTCTCATTAGTATTTTAAATCTGGCTATTGAATCAGACTATTCACAATAGAATCTTCAGTTTTGGTAGACAGAGGATGGCTCCAAGCAAGAGACCTGAAAGTTATTCTATACACCAGTAAAATTCAGTTGAAGCTTAGAAAGTTCTCTCATTAGTATTTTAAATCTGGCTATTCAATCAGACTATTCACAATAGAATCTTTTGGCAGACAGAGGATGGCTCCAAGCAAGAGACCTGAATGTTATTCTATGCACCAGTAAAATTCAGTTGAAGCTTAGAAAGTTCTCTCATTAGTATTTTAAATCTGGCTATTGAATCAGACTATTCACAATATAATCTTCAGTTTTGGTAGACAGAGGATGATTCCAAACAAGAGACCTGAAAGTTATGCTAAGCACCAGTAAAATTCAGTTAAAGCTTAGAAAGTTCTCTCATTAGTATTTTAAATCTGGCTATTGAATCAGACTATTCAAAATAGAATCTTCAGTTTTGGCAGATAGAGGATGATTCCAAACAAGAGACCTGAAAGTTATGCTAAGCACCAGTAAAATTCAGTTGAAGCTTAGAAAGTTCTCTCATTAGTATTTTAAATCTGGCTATTGAATCAGACTATTCACAATATAATCTTCAGTTTTGGTAGACAGAGGATGATTCCAAACAAGAGACCTGAAAGTTATGCTAAGCACCAGTAAAATTCAGTTAAAGCTTAGAAAGTTCTCTCATTAGTATTTTAAATCTGGCTATTGAATCAGACTATTCAAAATAGAATCTTCAGTTTTGGCAGATAGAGGATGATTCCAAACAAGAGACCTGAAAGTTATGCTAAGCACCAGTAAAATTCAGTTGAAGCTTAGAAAGTTCTCTCATTAGTATTTTAAATCTGGCTATTGAATCAGACTATTCACAATAGAATCTTCAGTTTTGGTAGACAGAGGATGGCTCCAAGCAAGAGACCTGAAAGTTATTCTATACACCAGTAAAATTCAGTTGAAGCTTAGAAAGTTCTCTCATTAGTATTTTAAATCTGGCTATTCAATCAGACTATTCACAATAGAATCTTTTGGCAGACAGAGGATGGCTCCAAGCAAGAAACCTGAATGTTATTCTATGCACCAGTAAAATTCAGTTGAAGCTTAGAAAGTTCTCTCATTAGTATTTTAAATCTGGCTATTGAATCATACTATTCACAATATAATCTTCAGTTTTGGTAGACAGAGGATGATTCCAAACAAGAGACCTGAAAGTTATGCTAAGCACCAGTAAAATTCAGTTGAAGCTTAGAAAGTTCTCTCATTAGTATTTTAAATCTGGCTATTGAATCAGACTATTCACAATAGAATCTTCAGTTTCGGTAGACAGAGGAGCAAGAGACCTGAAAGTTATTCTATACACCAGTAAAATTCAGTTGAAGCTTAGAAAGTTCTCTCATTAGTATTTTAAATCTGGCTATTGAATCAGACTATTCACAATAGAATCTTTTGGCAGACAGAGGATGGCTCCAAGCAAGAGACCTGAAAGTTATTCTATGCACCAGTAAAATTCAGTTGAAGCTTAGAAAGTTCTCTCATTAGTATTTTAAATCTGGCTATTGAATCAGACTATTCACAATAGAATCTTCAGTTTTGGCAGACAGAGGATGGCTCCAAGCAAGAGACCTGAAAGTTATTCTATACACCAGTAAAATTCAGTTGAAGCTTAGAAAGTTCTCTCATTAGTATTTTAAATCTGGCTATTGAATCAGACTATTCAAAATAGAATCTTCAGTTTTGGCAGACAGAGGATGATTCCAAACAAGAGACCTGAAAGTTATGCTAAGCACCAGTAAAATTCAGTTGAAGCTTAAAAAGTTCTCTCATTAGTATTTTAAATCTGGCTATTGAATCAGACTATTCACAATAGAATCTTCAGTTTTGGCAGACAGAGGATGGCTCCAAGCAAGAGACCTGAAAGTTATGCTAAGCACCAGTAAAATTCAGTTGAAGCTTAGAAAGTTCTCTCATTAGTATTTTAAATCTGGCTATTGAATCAGACTATTCACAATAGAATCTTTGGTTTTGGCAGACAGAGGATGGCTCCAAGCAAGAGACCTGAAAGTTATTCTATGCACTTGTAAAATTCAGTTGAAGCTTAGAAAGTTCTCTCATTAGTATTTTAAATCTGGCTATTGAATCAGACTATTCACAATAGAATCTTCAGTTTTGGCAGACAGAGGATGATTCCAAACAAGAGACCTGAAAGTTATGCTAAGCACCAGTAAAATTCAGTTGAAGCTTAGAAAGTTCTCTCATTAGTATTTTAAATCTGGCTATTGAATCAGACTATTCACAATAGAATCTTCAGTTTTGGCAGACAGAGGATGATTCCAAACAAGAGACCTGAAAGTTATGCTAAGCACCAGTAAAATTCAGTTGAAGCTTAGAAAGTTCTCTCATTAGTATTTTAAGTCTGGCTATTGAATCAGACTATTCACAATAGAATCTTCAGTTTTGGCAGACAGAGGATGATTCCAAACAAGAGACCTGAAAGTTATGCTAAGCACCAGTAAAATTCAGTTGAAGCTTAGAAAGTTCTCTCATTAGTATTTTAAACCTGGCTTTTGAATCAGACTATTCACAATAGGATCTTCAGTTTTGGCAGACAGAGGATGGCTCCAAGCAAGAGACCTGAAAGTTATTCTATACACCAGTAAAATTCAGTTGAAGCTTAGAAAGTTCTCTCATTAGTATTTTAAATCTGGCTATTGAATCAGACTATTCACAATAGAATCTTCAGTTTTGGCAGACAGAGGATGATTCCAAGCAAGAGACCTGAAAGTTATTCTATACACCAGTAAAATTCAGTTGAAGCTTAGAAAGTTCTCTCATTAGTATTTTAAGTCTGGCTATTAAATCAGACTATTCACAATAGAATCTTTGGTTTTGGCAGACATAGGATGGCTCTAAACAAGAGACCTGAAATTTATGCTATACACCAGTACATTTCAGTAGAATCTTAGGAAGTTCTCTCATTAGTACTTTAAATCAGGTTACTGAATCAGACCATTCACAATGGAATATTCAGTTTTAGCAGACAGAGGATGGCTCCAGACACAACACCTGAAAACTGAGCTATGCAACAGGTGCATAATTTACTATAGAGCAGGGGAGCAATTGCCCCTCCCAGACCTAGCCCCCTCCAGACCCCAGTTTGCCCCCCTGCTCCAGCTGAAATTTAGTTTCTTCAGAAATGCTGTCAAAACTAAGATGAGCCTGCATAATTCAAGCATCTGCAGAAACGAGTCAGTTTTCTTTAATGTATCTTTACCTTTATGGTACCATATGGTTTATTTTTCAGTTTTCTTAGTCATTTTCTCTTGATTTAGGAAAATTGGCTCAAAAGTCACCCCTCCCCCCTGGATTTTGATGAAATTACGCCACTACTATGCAATAGTGCAACTCAGTGAAAGCTTAAACAGTTTTCTCATTAGTATTCTGAAATTTGACTATTAAGATTGCTATTGAACAGCATAACTCAGTTGTACTGTTTTTGGGCTGTCTCCCAATTTATTGTTTTTGTAGTGTTGAAGTATGTACAGAAAAGGCTAAAGGTGGGTAAAAAAATATGATGACTATCGAAGTGTTTTATCCATATGTACAAGATATCAGTTTGCCAAAACATTCAAAGTAATTCAAGGTTTATTTGTGAAATAAGACGGATATAATTTGAAAAAATTGAATTTTTCTCCTGATGGTTGTCGGGAGGAGGAGGGGGTAGGAAAGGTCACATTTGTTTATTTTTTTTCAGAATTAGGACAAGAAAACTCCCTGGTCTGGAAGGACATTAAAATCGTTGGTATAACCAGTATTTTGTGTGTATATTTAAGAGGGGGTGGGGGCTGGGTGGGAGTTGTTAGGAGCATGGATTTCATAAAATTTAGTGGGTGATTTAAAAATAGCATCATATTAGATACTTTGGCTATAACATATGCCTGCTCTTTTTCAGGTGCCTTATGAGATATTAAATAAGAAGTTTCGAAGTTCACAGAAGACCCTTGACAGAGAAGCAGCAGCGGTTTTTTCATCATGCCAGGAGATTGACAAATCTAGCGTTATGGATGTGGACTTGGCCCCCAATGTTGCTGGAATCTGTGATCTTTTAGATAATACCGTTGTCAAACTAGGAAATTATAAAAGAAAGGTTAGTTTTATATTCACATTTTGTCTTATAGAATAGAATATGGTTTATTGGCTAAAATTTAGCACACAAGCTAGCATAAACGCGTCAGACCAATTACAATGATAAAACAGATGTTAAGGAATAAACATAATTACAAAGTTACATCAATTATTAAAGTGCAAAATAAAATAGGGAATAAAAGAGTTTTTGCACCTCGTGGTCCACATTTGGGGACACAAGTCAAGTTGGGTATTTGGAGCTCTACGAGCATTAAGTCTTGTATTAGGGAGGATTGGGCGATTTTCTTTGAAGAGGGGAAGAAGACGTCGATGATAGTCAGAACTAACGCACTTGCGCCCAAAGTTCATGGTAAGGATGTGACGTCGTGATTCCAATGTAGTAAGTTCAAGTCTAGCCAAACCTTCATCGTACATAGTATAGGACGTCCCCAGTATAATATTTTTTGCTCTTTTTTGAATGCTTTCAATTTTAGAACATTGGGCGTTGGTCAACCCAGGGTGCCAGACAGGGAAAGCATATTCAAGACATGGTCTTATATAAGAACAATATATTATTTTAAGGTTCTGGATTGATATGGAGAACCGTTTGAGAAGGGAGAAAGATTTAAGGAGAAATGTCCTTAATGTAAGGACTATATAAAATAAGATTTAGATTTTCAGGAACCACTGCAATGACATTGTTCAACAAATTGTTTAACATTGTTCAAGAAAATAACATTGTTCAACAAAACCTGTTTTCTTGCACATGGGAAAGTAGCATGACGCTGTGGAAACCTTACTGTATTTTTTCTGATTTCAAACATGTTATCAGATTTTACCCGTGGATCTAAAGTGGTGGCAGTTCATGAAAATTGGGCGTGGGGGAGTTTGGTTTCTCTTATCAAGAAACAAAGTAGTATATTTTTGAAAGTCCAGGGTGGGCTTTTTTTTTTTTTCTATGGAAAAGGTAATCAAAGGTATTTTCAAAATATGTGTCCAAGTGACGAGGTATGAAAGCCTTGAGTATAAGTAGGAGGAGTTCTGAAACTTAATTTGTTTGTTAACAAATCAGCTGATTTCAAGCTTTAAAAAAAATCTGTTTGATAGCTGTGAACTGAGTTTTGGATTCTTAATTGCTTTACATGAATGCAACGCATTGTGGCATAAAAATTACAATAGTAATTTGTATTCTAAGGGACCAATTATACATATTTACAATTATTGTTTTTTCGATAAGATTGTTTGTAATTACAAAAATTTTTCGCAAAAAAAAAAACGATCTAGATAGGTCATGACTTTGGGAAATTCGTCTAGGGCCTTAATTCATTTTGGAAAAAGATTATAAATTGAATCATGATTCAATAAACTGAATCACTTACTATAAATAAGGCGAATCACCAAAAGTAAAAAATAAAGTTGAAGTACTTGTGTACTTCAGCAATTGTTTGTACAATGGGGCTTTTTTAAAATAGAAAAAAAATGTTTTTATTTTTAGTTCTTAGTAAATTTTGATTAATTTTAATATTTTTTTAAGGTTTGAAATATATAAAACCAGTAAGGATTTTTTTTTGATTTTATAGAATAGAATAGAATGCTACCCAGCTTTTTCTATGGCGACTGCTAGGTGAAGAAATTGGACCCTTCAATGTGGATAGTGGCGCAAAACAGGAGTGCATATTGTCCCTCGTTTTGTTTAACTCTGTATAGAATGGATTCTAGAAAGAACACTCTCGAGTTTTGATGGTGTCACTATGGGATTGGGCATTAACCTGTCTGACCTGGACTACGCGGATGACATTGTTGCTCTTGCTGCTGATCCAGCAACTGCCCAAGAAATGCTAAATAAAATAGCATATTTCTCTCAGCTACTGGATATGAAGATCAACACAGTCAAAACTAAAATCATTGATCAAAATATATAGTTGCACTATCAGCTTATGCTTTATGGACAGAAATTGGAAAAAGCCGATAGCTTTACTTATCTTGACTCGCTAATAGACTCTCGTGGAGCCTGTAACCTTGACGTACAGGACAGAATCAACAAAGCCCAAGCCATCATCTCTAATCTCAACCGCCATCTGTGAAACCGACGGGAGATCAGTATGAAGAAAAAAAAAATATTGTGTCTATAAGACGGCTGTTAGGTCTTTTCTCTTCTATGTAGTTGAGACATGGCTACTGAAGGCATTTCATCTCCATGGTGTGGAAGTCGTCGACCACCGCTGTTTACAAAAATTCCTGAGGATTTGATACTTCGACGGAATCTCAAATGCTGATGTGCGTAACTGCTGCTGTAACATTGAGCCCACAGATATGATTGTCACTGCGTTGGCTTGACAATGTCCTAAGAAAACCTAATGACCGCATCATAAAGCAAGTGTTTCTAGCTGCTCCATTGCCAGATTGGCGGAGAAATTCTGGCGGTCAATTGAAGAATTCGTTGGCAAATGTCAGAAACGAACCTGATACCATTGGCGAATTTCCGAAGTTTGGCAGAAGGTGGGAGAGCTGGTGGCTCCGGTTTGCAGAAAAACTGGCATAAGATTTGCGATAAATGGGAGTCAGCCATACAGAGCATACGGAGTCTTCTAGATGCCGGGTGAAGCGTCCACGTCTGGTCCCGCAGCAAGTAAGTAGGTAAGAGCAGGGGATGGAGATTTGTAGATTTTTCTCAAGAAAGCATATTTTGGAACATAGAGTAGGTGTATCTCTTTGTTTTTATAAAGAGTATATTAAATTATAACTTAAAGTATATTTTTAGATTGAAGAGTCTTTTACTGATGAGCTTGATGCAGCCCAAATTTGTAAGCGTCGGATTGAGCATTTGAGAATGGGAGCATCGGCTTTTGAAAATGCTAGTGACCCGAATAACGAGCCAGTCTTGTCACAATGGAAGAGAACTAGGTTAGATCGCTTTTTGGTTGAACACCTTCTTCGTACTGGACATTATGGTAAGTATTGCACGCACTGAATAAGTTGTCACAATAGAAGAGAACTAGGATAGGTTGAACATTTTGGTTTTTGAGCTTTTTGGTGGAACATTTTCTTCCTGTTGGGTATTATGTTAAGTGTTAAATGCAACACGTCTATTGAGAGAACTAGGTTGGGTCGCTTTTTGGTTGAACATCTTCTATTAGCACATTACTGTACTGAATGTATGGAGATTAAGTACTTAGTGCTGGGAGGGGTATGCCTAAACCTTGTTACGAAACAAACAAACGGTCAAATGGGGATATTTGTTCTGTCATAGAAAGGCAGTGTGGTCTGGGAAAAGGATAACTAATTTTAGATATTACGTCGATAATGACGTAATATCTAAGAATCGATAACCCTGTTATATTTTTTTTTAATCACTTCTCTGTGGAACACAGCCCTAACGATGTGACTACATATATGAAGGTTTTTGCTGATGAAAATTCTTATTTCAGAATGGTAAAAAAAATCCAATCAACCTTCATTGTTACAGAAAAATAATTGGTAAAATTTGAGCTTGATTACCTGGTTAGATTCTCTTAAACCCTTTCCTTTGGTAAGATTTCCTGAGCCCTTTATTACGGCCTGAAAAATACTAGTGTTCCCATTACTTGAGTATATAAATTTAAATATTTTCACTCTTTAAAAGTATTAATTTTTTTAATGTACACACGAGATTAGATTTATATTTACAGAACACGGTCACATGGAAATTTTTTAGCTATTTTAAAGTGAATACAAATCCAAATTAAAAAATACATATGTATTTAAAGAAGAGGTGACATGCAAGCATAAATGTCGAATTTGTTTTCACGTTAAAAAGATGTAGAAATTCCTTTTCATGAAGATGGTGCTGGTTGCATTAAATTTTTTTTTAGTAATGGTTGGAAATTTGGTACTGTTTTGTGATTTGCACTCCTTCTTCCTTCTTCTCTAGATTAAATAAAAGACAAGTTTTCTCATCTGAAAATAAGGACCAATATTAAAACTTACCGAACAAAAATTATTACGTATAGGAGGGGTTCATCCCCTTGTTGATGCCTCGCTCTTTATGCTAAAGTTTGAATTTTGTTCCAATTCTTTAAGAATGACCACTAAACCAAAAAAGCCGTTTAATTAGAATAAAAAGTTCTTTTGAAAGTGCTAAAAAACTTTAGCGTAAAGAGGGAGGCATTAAAGAGGGGTCGAAACCCCTCATATACGTAATAATACCTTTTCGTTTTAAGTTTTACTGTTGCTCCTTATTTTTATTTGAAAAAAACTTGTCTTTTTTAAATTTAATTCCCGACCTTTTTAAATAATACTGGGAATTCCGTCGCCCCCTTCATGGGAAATTCTCTTACCCCATGGAAAGATACTCCCACGTAACCCCCTTCCCCGACTCCCCTCCATTTACAACTAATTGATTCCCAAAAGCAACTACACCTTCAAAGCAAAGCACCTTCTTAATCTGTATGGTGCCACATATTTTTAAACTGCTTATTGTTGATTTTTGACCCACGCATCTTTTTTTTTCTTTTTTTCTCTTTTATATTTTATATTTTCTCATGTAATAATTTTTCTCTGTCCTTGGTACTTTAAGTACTTTGGGGAATTTTCATCTTGGGTTGGTTTGGATCTTCCGTGCTTCGGATTTCTATTAGAAATTGTTCATCCTATAGTATGGCAGTATGAGATATGATCTATCTAGACACACTTCATCAGCCGATGACTCTCTCTGAATAATTGTCAGAAAAGAATTTCAGTTTAAAAAAAATTATTTTAATTATCTTAGTTAAATCAGAATTTTAAATAATTAAAATTAATAAATTAAATAAAAATAATTAACGCTAAATTAATGTTAAATAACATAAATTAGTATTAATTAAAATAAAAATATTAATGCATAAAAAAATTAATAGATTAATAAAATAAATAAATTAAAAAAATGAAATAAGTTAGTAAATACATTAAAAAAATTAATTTCAAATGAAAATAAACAAAAATTTAACTAAAAATAGTTTTAGTCTTCTCAAATTAAAATGGCTTCATTCAATTTTTTTTTTACGTGTTGTAACGCTGATCGGCGAAAATAAATAAGTGAAACTAATAAGTTAAGTATAATTTAAAGAATTTAATTATTTATTAACAGTTTAATTGTTAATTATTAGCAAAAAACATTAACATTAGCTCAAACGTTAACAATCTGGCGATATACCTTCAAAGGAAAGCCATACCCTCTTAAGCGATTTGGTGCCATATCTTTTTAGCTTATTTTTTGCTGATTTTCCCCAACATTTTCTGTTTTTTTTTATGCCCGCCACTAACAAAAACTGCTTAACTATGAGTGATTAACTGAATATTATTTATTGTTGTTTTCTAGTAGTTTTGCTTAATGTTCTGTAAATAAGGTATGTGGCCTGTTCGATGTTCGAATTTAGCTAAGTGATTTATTTCTCACATTTCCGTAATGGCTGTTTATAGCCTCTTTCAGTTTGGCAGTACGGGAATGTGTGTACGCATTGTCTATTTTGCTTATGAATCATTTCAATTTCAAGTAAAGAGGTATTTTGTATTAAAAAAAAAAAAAATTTTAAGATTTTATAAGTTTCAATTTAATCAATTAAAGCAATCAGAATTCGTTCCTTGTATGATTTACGCTCTACCTAATTCTCTCTAATGTGTTTGTCTGACGCTCAATTTTAATAAAATATACCAAATTAAAGTAAAAATATAATGTTCCAGAAACAAATTTGGGCTATACATATGCACATTAGAGGAAGGGGAGGGTAAAGTATAGCGGGTCTGCATGCCTAATTTGTTAGGTACAATTATTCTGCATATTATATAGTAAGAATTGTTTTCTAACTTTACACTGTCCAAATGCTTTACCCCCCCCCCCCCTAATGTGCAAATATTCAGCCCAAATTATATGTTTTTCATCTATTCTGTCGCTTCTCTTTGTCTTGTCTCACGCTAAGCTGAAAGAAACTAACGAAAATAAAACAAAAAACTGGTTCTATAATTTGTCAATGAATGCACAACATTAGGTAGAGCGTTTATCACATAAGTACCCAGATTTTAACTTCACTGTCCTTAGTACTTTAAGTTTTTACTCGGATTCTCCTCTAAGCATTCGTAATATATCTTTACTAGTTGCGGTCTTAGGGGAGGGATAGAGAGGGCACTTGCTCCTGGCGAAAAATTTCAAAGAAATAATCTACCGGTTATAATTCATTTTATAATTTCTAAAGTTTTATTTTTATTAAAATAAAGTATAGAGTTTAGTTAATAAATGAAACTAATTAATAAATTATTAATTAATCGGGAAAATAAATATAGATTAAAAATGATGAAATAATAATGATTAATTTAAAATAATGAATAATAGTTAAATAATGAAATAAAAAAATAAAGAATACATTATTAATTAATTAATCAATTGAAAATAATTTTGTTAATGATTGAAAATTTTGTTAAAATTTGGCCTGATAATTTTATGGGAGATAGGGGGGGGGGGCTAATCAAACTTTGCCCCGAGCACAAGAGAGACCAGAACCGCCGCTGATCTTTACAGGCTTACAGCTTTAAACAGATGTGCATTGAAGTAAGAACCCTGCTTAGTGCTGTGAGGAAAAAGTAAAAGGTTGTAGTTAAAAAAGAAACTTCCCGTTTAAAAAAAAAAAATTGATTTTATGGTATATTTTGTAAGAAATTCATTCACTTTAGTGAACTGATCCGAAATAACTTTTTCTCTGGTTGAACATGATTGTTGTTTGGATGGGTTGCCTTGTTGTCCTATTAAAGTTGTGGTATCCGTTTTCTTTTCATGTGAATGCTCCTCTTATTGTGTATTGAAAGAGAGAAAGTATATGCACATAATTCTTTCTATCAGGAATAATATGAACTTTGAACTTTCTCTTGTGTACACATTTAATTTAGTTGATGTATAACTACTGCCATGAAACTGAGATAATTCAATTGACCAAATTTAATTGTTAGTTTTAGTTTTAATTGAGTTAATTTAATCCGATATACTTCAATTGATCTTTTAGCCACTACATGAAATTGGTTCAACTCAGTTGATTATTAACTTATAATTAGTTTGCTCACATTTCATTTAGTTTATTTTTAGCTGCTGTGATGAAATTGATACAATTTTTAATTAGGTCATTTCAGTCGAATTTAAGTCTGTTTGTTTTTAGCTTTTGTCTTTAAATTAATTTTAATTAAAATGGTTATTAATTTTTAATTAATTTAATCATATTCAGTTCATTTTTTTTGCGATTGCCATAAGGTTGATTAAACTTAACTGATTAATAGTTTATTGTAATTAATTTCGTTTGGTGGCACTTAAATAGGTCTACTTTTTAGCTAATGCCACAAGACTGATTTATTTCAGTGAATAGCAATTTATGTAATTAAATGATATTCAGTTAAATTTATATACTGGCTACTTCCATGGAATTAATTTAATTTAGTTAATTAACAATTTTGATTAGTTTAATCAATTTAGTCAAGTTAATTTTTCATAACTGCCATGCGATTCTTCAAATTTAATTGAATTAATAACTAATTATAATTTATTCGTGTCTACATAAGTTTGCTTTTTAGCTACTGGTACAAAACTGATTAATTTGTATTAAATGTAATTAATTCGGTAGAATGATATTCGTTCAAGTTTATTTCTTAGTGAATGCCATGGATTTAATTTAATTTTGTTCGGTTAAATGTTAAAGTTTAATTTGTTCAGTTTAATCAAATTTAATTCAGTTTATTTTTAGCTACTGCCATGAAATTGATTGATGATAATCGTCAATTGAAGAGCTTAACCAACATAGATATTTATTTGGTGGCTCAAGCAGTTGAAACTAGTTTGTTGAATAGAGAAACAGCTACTGCGTTAGCCTGGTGCCATGATAATCGATCTAAATTGAAAAAGCTTCATTCTCAGTTTGAATTTCATTTGAGAAAACAAGATTTTATTGAGCTCATTCGTACTGGGCGTAGAGTGGAAGCAGTCAGGTAAATTTGGTTCATTTGAAAAATTTTCGTTATTATTCTAGAAAGGGTTACGAATGTTGCACACGAGGGAGGAATTTAACCCCTTTCAATTTTAATCTGATTTGATAATCTATTTTTGACTAATATTCTAGTATGGAGAATGAATGTCGCACCCAAGGGCGAGCTCCTTCTGAATTTGATTTGGTTTGATACATAAATTAAATTAACTAATTTAGTTAATTAGCCTACTACTACTGCTAATAACTCACCGCAGCACCAAGCCACCTGAGGCCAACACAGCTGCGTACCTTCCTCCCCCATCTCAATCTGTTCAAAGTCTTCCTCTTTACACCCTCCCAAGAAGTTCCCATTTCCCTTAAAGCTCTTCTACAACAGAATCGAACACTTGCTCATAATCTATAAAACTGAGGACTAAAGATGTTTGATGACTCAGGCACTTCTCAATTATTATTTATTTTATTTCTAACCCGTCATACAATACAAAGTAAACAGAGACGGAGTATACAGACAAAACGACAAAAAAAAGGAATATGAGAAAAAAAAACAAAAAAAAACAAAAAACCAAAAAAAAACATCACAACAATGGAATAATTTATAAAGAACATTTGATGAAGCACTGAACCGTTTTTGCATACATACAACTTTAAATATCACTGTACAGGAATACATACATACATACATGCATATTTAATTCCCATAAAAAAAAAACAAAAAAAAAAACTCACTACAAAAGAATACACAACACACAAGAAAAATAAAGAACACATGAGTATCTAACTACAAAAAATAAAAAACCTATTGCCTCAAAATAATTGCCCAAGGATGAGTAACAATATTAGAGTTATATCTGGCGATCTGGGCTAATATTGCTTCATTAGGGTTGATGATCCCATACCGACTTGTCACAATACGGTTACTTGTCCATGGTGGAAGCCGTAAGAGGTACTTTGCATATTTATAATATGTAGACCGCAATTTTTTCTTATCTTCCTTTTGGAAAATCCTCCAAAAGGGACTTAGATACAGATAATGAGGTAGTGCCATTGCATTATATAGATGGGCCAAAATCCGCCGATCAAACTGACGCTTATAAACTACAACACGGCTATACGCTAAAGAGATCCGCTTCTGCAGATGACTCTGCAAAAGATGACGTGTTTCAAGCATAGACCGACCAATAGGGATCCCCAAATAAACTATGTGTTCGGCAAGCCGAACAGTAGCACCACCCAGCCTAACATCAACAGCAGACCCTTGCTTAGCATTAAATAACAACACATCAGATTTCTTTTCGTTAAACTGAAGGCCTATTTTTCCATATTCTACTTGAAGCTGGATAAAATTCTCCTCTAAACCGTGAAGGAGGCGGCTCAAATTAAGTACATCGTCTGCATAGCTTATTAACGATAGATCAATTCCTCTCAGAATGTATGTCAGATTTGACTTAGATTGTGGTTTAACGATGCTGTTATTAAATGCGGTAAGAGTGAAAAATTGGTCGACACATCCTCTACCTTTCCTAAAACCGCACTGTTCTTCTCTTAAAACTTTGTCTATAATATCTCTCAGTCTAAAAAGTATCATATTACTAAGTAATTTGCTACCTATGGAGACCAGATAATGCCTCGATAATCACCGCACTCACTCTTATCACCTTTCTTATGCAGTGATTTAATTAGAGTTTTCCTAAAACCCCTTGTTGCTCCCTCTTTTTCAAAAATCATTTTCGTAATCTTCAGTAACTCATTTCTAACCTCAGAGTCGCCAAATTTAAGAAGCTCCTTTACCACACTATCAGCACCTAGGGCCTTATTATTTTTTTTTAAATTCTTTTAGCACTGTCGCTATGTCTCCCTCACAAAACAAATCTTCCTTCACATCCATTGTATCACAACAATTTTTCATTGTCCTCTATATCTTTTCCTGCAACTCAATCTCGGTCAACCACACTATCAGCACCTAGGGCCTTATTATTTTTTTTTAAAATTCTTTTAGCACTGTCGCTATGTCTCCCTCACAAAACAAATCTTCCTTCACATCCATTGTATCACAACAATTTTTCATTGTCCTCTATATCTTTTCCTGCAACTCAATCTCGGTCAACCACACTATCAGCACCTAGGGCCTTATTATTTTTTTTTTAAATTCTTTTAGCACTGTCGCTATGTCTCCCTCACAAAACAAATCTTCCTTCACATCCATTGTATCACAACAATTTTTCATTGTCCTCTATATCTTTTCCTGCAACTCAATCTCGGTCAACCACACTATCAGCACCTAGGGCCTTATTATTTTTTTTTTAAATTCTTTTAGCACTGTCGCTATGTCTCCCTCACAAAAAAAATCTTCCTTCACATCCATTGTATCACAACAATTTTTCATTGTCCTCTATATCTTTTCCTGCAACTCAATCTCGGTCAACCACACTATCAGCACCTAGGGCCTTATTATTTTTTTTTTAAATTCTTTTAGCACTGTCGCTATGTCTCCCTCACAAAAAAAATCTTCCTTCACATCCATTGTATCACAACAATTTTTCATTGTCCTCTATATCTTTTCCTGCAACTCAATCTCGGTTTAGCACATTCTCAAAATGTTCTGCCCATCTTTCTTTAATTCTTTCCTTATAACTAATTGTCTCACCGTTCCTATCTTTATCTGGGACAAGTACGGATTGACTATTCTCTCTCAATTTATTAGCATCCCAGTACATTATTTTGTTATTATGTCTTCTAGCTGCATCTTCTAGGTCCTCGACTATTTTATCCATGGTTTCAACACCTCCTTAGTTAATATTTTAATGCTTTATCCACTTTCTTTACATTCCTTTTTTATAGGATTTATCACTCAAATGATTCTTGTACAAGTTTATTAACATACAGCTTTTTCACTATTTTCCTAGCTGCGCTCCTAACTTTCTTCCCTAAGACACCATCAGCAACTTTCACAAATTCTTTTCCTAAAATTATTCCATCCATCTTTTACATTGTGAAATTTTAAACTCTCAAGTTTAGTATTCAACTGTTCCTGGAAAGTTCTCTCAAATTCTCATCCGGGAGTCTATCAACATGATAACTTCCCGGGAGGCAGTTACCCTTCCGATATTTCAGCTTTGAATTAACCCTTGACACTACTTTATCTTTACTTTTAACATCAATAACAGCTCTCCTATATATTTTAGTATCTTGTATTGGTCCTGCCAGTCTTTGGTTCACGATAACATAATCAGTAAGGTTTGCTGTCTTACCATCATGTGAATACCATGTTAACTTTGGGCCATTTTATGACCAAACTTCATATTGGTTATAGCTAGGTTGTTATACCTACAAAATTGCAAAAGTCTATAGCCATTACTGTTTTCTTTTCCTACACCAAATTTACCTAGGCTAGGATACCATCTGTCCCTATTTCTATCGACCTGGGCGTCAAAATCTCCTAATAAAAACATCATATTTCTACCTGGGACCCTACCTGTTTGCTCGTGTAATTGTAATTAAAGTTCATCTAAGTCACTAGTATCTCCGTCAGTCGGTTCTAAAGGGGCACATACTGCACATACTACTATAACTGATACCCTGAACTTTTTGTCATAAAATGAGCGATTAGTATTCTACTATTAATACCTTCCCAGCCAAAACCTCATGCCTGAGTAAATAGATTTTATATCACCTAATTTCATGCTTCCTACCCCTGGGATATGAGTTTCAGAAAACTCCTAATCAGTCCAGTTTGAATCGTCTGAATTCGTCAGTCAAAATATCGATACGAACGTCGTAATATTCCAAGTTCTAATTTTCATATTCTCTAAATCATTGAAATTATTTTGGCCTCAGGATAAGCAATGGTCCCGGCTACCAGTGCAGGACAGGCACCAACACATCTTCTCAAGTCTACACCGAGGCGCTTAAGCCGGCTTAGAATCGGACAGCAAGAAGTCCCTGGGGCCTCCAGTATGAATGGAGTTTTCAGCATTTGGCGATGTCCTTCTATCAACAAGATTTGAAATGCTGCACAGACAGTTTCAAGCCTGTTACCTCCGATTCATTATATATTCATGCCTGCAAATATATTGCTACTGCGGGGAGACAAACCATAGTAGAAAATTAGCTTGGAATAGGTTTTTCAGTCCGAAAACGCCCGCCAAAACATACCAAATCAAATCCCGCGCGAATGCAGCGTCCTTTACTAGGCTATAATCTCTTCGAGGGGCCCCACTCTTCAAGTGGGAAATGAGTTGACCGCAAGGTACCTAGCCTTGCAGGTACCCCGAAAGGGTCGAGGCAGCCTTTTGGAGAGGACGTTGACTGTAGATCTAGATCTTAAGCCCCGCTGCAGTTGTCCTCATATAGAGGATCCTCCCACGATGGTGTTCTGCGTCATCGTGCAATTTAATCCATTACTGGGAGAAGGTTTGTAACTCACGGGACGTGTGCACACACCGGTGGGCCCTGTTGAGTGTACATTTGAGGGGCCTTCTTCATCCTCCATCTGTATTTACGGCCCTGGGTGAGGGGTGCCCCAGTTTCTATTATGGACCCCCAGGGACAAGGTCCCGCCTTGGTCCATCTAGAGATAAGGTTCCAACAATATATCTGTAGGGCGTTCCTATGTTCCATCTGGGGACGTGCTGAGTGGCCTGGGGGAGGTCCCTACTGAGCAGTAGACCTATAAATCATATATATATATATATATATATATATATATATATATATATATATATATATATATATACATATATATATAAAATATGTATATGTATATCTATGTATACATAAGGGTTGGTTGCAGAAATTTTTGAGGAAGCTCATTGGGTTGAAAATTAAAAGTTCTAGTTGCCCTTTCAAAAATCAAACGTAATAGGAGGGCAGCAAGCCCCCTCCTACGCCCTTTTTAGCTGCCCTCCCCCAAAAGATATCCGATCAAAATTTTGAGACATCGATTTTGTTAAAAATAGTCTGAGGTCCAAACAATTATGCCACTTCTGTAGGATACTAATGAAGATTACAAGACAACCTACAGCACTGTCAATCGTTGGAAACATTTAATATTCCGACCCTATCTCAAACAACTTTCCTAAGCTGACAAACAAGAGAGCAGAGACAAAACAAAACGAACTAGAGAATCTAAGATTCCTTTTTTTCTTCTTTCATTTCGCCCCCTTTACAATGTATCGAAGATCCTAGCCTAATAAGATTCTAACCAATAAAAGTGACAATTTAGCAGCACAATCTTACAACCATGACATTGGTAAAAGAAATCCATCTCGCTCTAAAAACAATATCATTGGAGCTAAAGATATAGAAACTTAACATAAAATGATTCAACAATTCATCATGCAAGAGCCAAAGGCTCTCACATAATACAATCACTCCCCTTTTCAACCCCCCGGGCTTATCTTAACCGGGACAAGGGCCAAAAGTTATAAATGGTTGCGCATTTTTGACAGGCCTATTTGCAGATAAATCTAGGCTTGTTAAATATTTTTGAATCTTATGCAAAAAAAGTAAGCATTCCTTCCCTTCTTTACGCAAATAAAAAGATTACACAAATTATATTCTGTGCCTAATAACTAATTAATGAACTTTGGAAGAAACGTCACCGTATTGTAACATTATGAAACATTTGGGGTTATAGAGGTCCAGGGTTCCATCGTGAAAAAAACTTGATGTAATACTGATGGTCAAAATAGTTATTCCGATAAAAAGGGATGAAATATATTAAAATTAGGATTCTGAAAGGAAACTCCCTGAAATGATCTTAATTTGGAATAAAATCAGAAACAAGAAATTAAATCAAACACAAATTTTTAAGCCAAACACAAATTAAACCAAAAACCCGTTTGCACTCGAATACAAGCAAATAGCAATATCAAAACTGAAGAAAAACAAAAATTATCCGGTTAGAAGATGGGAGAGGGGACTCCCGCTCTCTCAATCCCAGACTCTATGAGCTGAAGTTTGACTTTTTCCCTCGGTTGGTGGAAGATTGATTGCTATTATAGAAGAGGAGGTTGATACAAATATTTATTTTATATGTTTATTTATCATACAAATATTTATTTAGTGGCTCGGAAATGGAAATGTTTATTTATTTGGATTCGTTTTAATTCTTTAGTTCAAATGTCTTGAAAGGAATTATATAAATAAAATACTTGCAATTAATAGATGACTATATTTTCCTCACTCTAATATTTTTGTTTTTAATTAGTATTTGAACTTTAGCGTAAATAGTGGTTTTTCTGGGGGTTGGCAGCCTTTCTCCATATAAAGGCTAATTTGGTTCAGTTTCAGCTTTAATGTCACCCTTTATTTTTATTTGAAAAACTTATTTTTTATTCCTTTCAAGCCCGAAGGTGTAGGAGATAAGACGTGTAGTTAATTAGCCCGGGGCCACAATAATCGGTGTAAATTGAAAAAAAAATCATAACCAGTTTGAATTCCATTTGAGAAAGCAAAATAATTGAAAATGTGCTAAAATCTATTGACTAAATTACGTATGATAACCAAAAAATGAAATGGAAAACAAGCTTGATCAAGGCAAATCGAGAAAAAAGACTAATAATAAATGTTTTGGACTGTTATTCATATTCCATTGCCTGCAAAAAAGAGAATAATGTAACAAATCAAACATAAATATTTACTATTGAGGAAAAATACAATTTGCGATATCCGCTTTTGATAACAGCATGTATAGTGGTGAACTGTTCTTTTTTATCACAATTTGGAATGTTTGGTTCGTGACAACATGACAAAAGAAAGAAAAAAAGGTTAAGATTGCTTACTAGCTGTGGAGTAAATTCTTTTTGACATATCAATGTATTTTTTTACCTAAAATTTCGTACAACCGTTTATTTGGTGTTTCTCACTTTTTATTATTTATTCCATCAGTCCATCTTCATCAATAGCGTAATCAGTAATTCATAATCCTCGGTTGGGTCATTACTTTTAGCAGAAGACTAAAGATAATTGATTTAATAACTAATAAGCTTAAATCAAGAAAAGGGGGATTTCATTTATAAGGGGGGGGGTATAATTATTGTATTGTTTGTTGCTTCTCTCTTTGGAACTCTAACGGAATATTTAGTTGGTTATCTCCGCATGTTTTGAATTAACAGCACCTTCTTTTAAATTTCATCATATGTAGTTGTTATTAATGAGTACACATAGGCATCTATTAAATACTTTGAAAGATGGCATGCTTGACGAATTCTTTGGCAATAGGTACGGTGATTTTTTAAAAAGGAGAAAAGGATGAAATCATTTAGTTAAATAAGAAAAGATGGAAAATAATTCATGAAAGAATGCCTGAATTAAAACACTTAAAAGAAAGAGAATTATTTTGCAATAAGGATACAAGTTCAAAGCCCTGAAGGTTTCGCTAATATGTACCGAGGGACCAAGAATCCAGTAATACCCATTAATACACTTGTTAATAATAAATATGTTTGTCAAACTGAATGAAAATGATTTCTTTTGAACCTCGTCGGCCTGAACATTTCTCTAGGCTGGCTCCAAAAAAAGTTCTTGTTTGAAATGAAGGGCTGAAAAGTAAGCAATAAACAAACGCAAAATTGTAAAGTAATTGTAAGTAAGTAAAATTGTAAGTAAGCAATAAAAAAACGCAAAAGCAATAAAACGCAAAATAAAAACAAACGCAAAATTGAACATCGCCAAGAGACCAGGACATATCTCATATAGACCATTAGCTCATGAATTTTGGTTTTGAACACCATTAAGGTACATTGGGTTCCACTTCAAAATTTAAAACAAACACCTTATAAAGAAAAATCAAATTTTTTTTGTCCAGTATTCTATGTTCTTGAGTATGACCAACGAAAAATATATTTACATCTATACTATAGATAACTTCTTTTAGCTGAACAGAAGATAAGCAAAAAAAGGCACCTTTTTTCCAAACTTTGGCTTCAAGCGTTTAATTACATTCTGACTCCTACACTTACTCATATATTTATTTGCAATATTTCTATCTAACAAGGATGAAATCATACAGATTAAATAAGAAAAGATTGAAAATAATTCCTGAAAGAATGCCTGAATTAAAAAACTTAAAAGTAAGACAATTATTTTGCAATAAGGATACAAGTTCAAAGCCCTGAAGGTTTCGCTAATGTGTACCGAGGGACCAAGAATCCAGTTGATCAAAGCTATACGAATACACATATATTCCGTTTTGATTTTGGATGACCATATTAGTGTATAATCTTCCAGTGTTTTCAGTATCTCCACTAGTATCAGGGTCTAGAAAGCTTTATTTTTGATGTGAAAAACTTACAAGACTTTTGGTAAATTCAAATCCTGTCCAACGCGCCGTTAAAGTATACTATTCTCCTGGATACCCCCCCTCCTAAGGATATAGTGGTCAGGGCTGCTCAATATAATCAGGATTATATTGTTGCAGGCAAAGACGTTTGTAGCAATATAGCGAGGATAAACAACATACAAATAATTTACGTGAACACAAAAGAAGGAAGGAGAAATGGTCAGCTGTTTTTTAACAGAAAAACGTCTATAGTTTACCCAGCCAAAGCAACTGTTATTCTCGGATCGGGAATGCTCATACTGTACAGATATTTCTGAGCATATCTGCCCTTGACATTGGCCATCTGGAGTTACTACTCCTAACAGCTCCTTGTATCACAAAGTCATTTGAGGCCAGCATACTTCTCATTTGTGTGCCAGTCCCTTGACTATAATTATCTTGGCGGTCGCTACTCCTCGAAGGAGAATGCCTTGTGACAGGTAGGCTTGACTCAGAAGCAACTGATCGTAGCACAAAACCATCTGAGGCCAGCAAACCCCACAGCTGTGCCAGTTCCTCGACCCTGTTTATCTCGAGGATTGGCACTCCTCGAGAGAGAATGCCTTGTGACAGGTAGGCTTGAGTCAGAAGCAACTGATCGTAGCACAAAGCTATCTGAAGTCAGCACACCCTTTAGCTGTGCCAGTTCCTCGACCCTATTTATCTCGAGGTTTGGCACTCCTCGAGAGAGAATGCCTTGTCACAGGTACGCTTGAGTCAGAAGCAACTGATCGTAGAAAAAAGCCATCTGAGGTCAGCAGACTCCACTTCTGTGCCAGTTCCTTGGCCATATTTATGGGTAAGTCGAGGAAGAAGGTCTAGCGACAGGCAGGCTTGAACCAGGGTCCCGATGATTTCCAGCTGTGACTTTATTAGAACATTGGAATATTGCAAAAAAGGTTTATAAACTCTTTTAAACGATCAGCCTAAGCATAAAATGTCGCTGGAAGGAGAAGGGGAGGCAATTGCATTGAAGACTAGGCCTAATTTCCTTGAAATTGAGGAATAAAGTTCGTTGTATCAGTGAGGGTAAGTCAGTAAATTTTTCAATGGTGTAATCCTCGGGTTCCAAAATTTTCTTGTAATCAAATTTTTTTTTTAATTGGCAATTAAGAAACCCCGTACCAGTGGCGGTGAGTAAGTACGGTTTCTCAGCGGTTCTATAATGTCTGGGTATGTTTAGAAATCATTCTTGTATAGTACCGGTTTTATAAAGTATTAACAATATTGAAGATTCATTTTCAGTCTCTTACTCTTGGGGGCCTCAGTCTTAAAAACTTTTTTTCTGGATTTACCCCATTCTAACGCTGAACCCTTCATACATCCTTAGAAACAAAACTAAGTTACTTTAATCTAAATTACTAAGTTACTGGCCAAACTTTATTCTACTTTCTGTGATCATTCTGTCCTTTATGTTTCAGGTCTTTTTCCCCTTCTTAATAATGGTAATTCAAAAAGAATTCGGATAAATTATTTCAAATTTTGTAAATTTCTTCTGTATCTTCCACCTTTGACAAAAAACCGGACTCTTGTTAGAAAATTTTCAGTTCCTGATATAACTTTATAGTTAAAGATTCTTCACAAAAAACTCTCCAGTACAGCTTCTGCGCGCCTATTCCATCACCACCGTCTTATCCGTTTTTTTCGTTGATTTTGTGTGTGTATGTGTTTTTCTCTTTGTGTTTTTTTTTTATATTTATTCTTACTCCACCATATCTACTTAATGTATCGTGTGGGTGAAAAATAAAATAAATAAATAATACCACAGGCAACTTGCAGTATCAAGCCACCTAAAGTCATAACATCTGTAAAGACCCTCCTTAGCCACCCTCCTTTCTTCAATACTTGACTCTACTCCCTTCTTTGAAGCTCCTACTTGTCTTAAATCTTTTCTTATAACCTCCTCCCTCTCATAAACGTCATGCCTTTCATTTGCCTCGACAAGATTGCGAAAAGGTTCTTATAACCTCCTCTCTCTCATAAACGTCATGCCTTTCATTTGCCCCGACAAGATTGCGAAAAGGTTTCTATACCCCCCCCCTCTCATAAACGTCATGCTTTTCATTTGCCCCGACAAGATTGCGAAAAGGTTCTTATAACCTCCTCCCTCTCATAAAGGTCATGCCTTTCATTTGCCCGACAAGATTGCGAAAAGGTTCTTATAACCTCCTCCCTCTCATAAACGTCATGCCTTTCATTTGCCCCGACAAGATTGCGAAAAGGTTCTTATAACCTCCTCCCTCTCATAAATGTCGTGCCTTTCATTTGCCCCGACAAGATTGCGAAAAGGTACGATTTGTGTCTTATTTTTTTGTTCTGTTTTCAGACATGCACGTAAATACTTAGTAGGTCAAGAAGATGTTTGTTTTGAGGAAGTTCAACAGTGCACAGGCATGTTTGCCTTCTCAACCTCGGATACAATCTCACCTTATAAACATCTCTTAGATCCAGATCGATGGAGCCATCTAGTTGAAGAGTTTCGTTCAGAAAACTACAGATTATTTCAACTGAGTACTCAGTCTGTCTTCTCAGCTGTTCTTCAAGCTGGACTCTCTGTTCTTAAAACACCGTAAGGAAGCTAATCCTATTTTAAATGGAGTTACCATTAATTTATATTCTTAACTATTTTTTTTATTCATTTATTAATAATAATAATTAATAATTTATTGACACCCTCTATACAAAAAATGCATCATAGATGAGTTAATAAAGAAAGAAAAAAGAAAGGCAAAAAACACTCACGCAACAACACGAAAAGATAAAAAATATGAACTATAGGTCGAACACTAGTGATATATATTTAGTTCAGATTGCACACAAGAGGAAAATCAACAATTCTTTCGCAACGCTCTCGAAATTTGGTGGCGAGTACATCCATTTTTTCACATATTTCAAACACTCCATAGCGCCTAGAAATGTAACTGTTTCGTATCCAAATGGGTATTCATAAAAAAAATATTTGCAAAACCGAAAAAAATGCTGAATGAATCTTTCTACGCTCACTTTGAGAAAATAATTTCCACACTGGTATCAGGAAAAATCCATGTTGTGCAAAAAAATGAATTATATAGCCGACCCAGTGTTCGCTTATCAAATTGACCTTTTACCCTAGCAAGCAACCCATATGATTTTCTCAGTTTCTCCTTCAGAGAGTTTATAATAAGTGTTCTAGTAGCTTTAATCGAGCTCCCAAATGGGAGACCAAGATACTTGAGTGAAGAAGACGCAAATACAATAGTAGGGCCAACTTGAATAGCCACATTTGGGGATTGTTGGGAGCCCTAACCGAAAACAAGAAGTTCTGTTTTAGAACTTCTAAAACAGAACTTAGATCCATTATGTAAAAATGATAGCGACTAATTCTGTGCATGCCTAAAACGTTTCTCATTTTGTATCAATTTATTTCTTAATGATACATTATATTATACATTATATATACATTATCTGCCGAGGAGCATCTCCGTCGAAAAATAGTCTTTATCTTTTCCATTTTTGATTAATTTATTGTCTCATATTCCATAATCGTAAATTTTTAAACTACCAAATATATCTAAATTTTTTGTTTGTTTCGAAATGAGGACAGTGTCACATTTTCCTAAGTGTTGTCAGATTGATGGTAAAAAGTGGTAAATTTTGATGGTAAAAGTGGTAAAAATTGATGGTAAAAAAATTGATATACTACCGAATATATCTAAATTTTTTGGTTGTTTCGAAATGAGGACCGTGTCACATTTTCCTAAGTGTTTTCAGATTGATGGTAAAAAGTGGTAAATTTTGATGGTAAAAGTGGTAAAAGATGGTAAAAGTGGTAAAAATTGATGGTAAAAAAATTGATATACTACCAAATATATCTAAATTTTTTGGTTGTTTCGAAATGAGGACAGTGTCACATTTTCCCAAGTGTTGTCAGATTGATGGTAAAAAGTGGTAAATTTTGATGGTAAAAGTGGTAAAAATTGATGGTAAAAAATTGATATACTACCAAATATATCTAAATTTTTTGGTTGTTTCGAAATGAGGACAGTGTCACATTTTCCTAAGTGTTGTCAGATTGATGGTACAAAAAAATAAGCAAAACGAATTAGTTAATTTTAGTAACACTTTAATGTTAAATTCCCAATTTTTACTAATTTTTAAAGAATATCTATATGTGCGTCTAAGTTTCCAATTAATCAAAACAAACTATCAGATTTAATTTTCACGCTCAGTACTTAAATTAGGCACTTAAAAGTGTAAGCCTTGATATTAAAAACAAGTAGTTTTAAATTACATTGAACCATTCCAAGCAAACAGTTTTAACAGTACTGTAAGAGAGCTCATACATCCTCCTCTCGGATTTATTGGCCATTATATCTTCTTTTTCCTTAATTATTTTGACGAATGAAAGTTCTTGAGCCGAACTGGCCAGACATGACAATAAACAACAAAGAGAGATAAAACTCCACAAAAAAACCTCAAACGAGACTACGGCCAGTAGAGAGGAAAGACTAAAACAACGCGGATATTTCGCCTGTATTCAAACTAGGCGTCCTCAGCACAAGATAAAAAGAAAAAAACACTAAACTAAAAACAAATAAAACCACTACCAATAATAATAAATACAATTGTCGCTACTGATCCACGTAGGGAAAAGAAGCTATTCAAGTTATTTTAATGAGAACATCAAAGCAACTGAAGTTTGTGGAGTTTTATCTCTCTTTGTTGTTCATTATTTTTTTTGTTTCAAACAAAAACATAAATTAGATTTAGCCTAAGGCTCTATTGTGGTTGTTGTTGTTGTTGAACCACATTTGTTGTTGAACCACATTTGTTGTTGAACCACATTTGTTGTTGAACCACATTTGTTGTTGAACCACATTTGTTGTTGAACCACATTTGTTGTTGAACCACATTTGTTGTTGAACCACATTTGTTGTTGAACCACATTTGTTGTTGAACCACATTTGTTGTTGAACCACATTTGTTGTTGAACCACATTTGTTGTTGAACCACATTTGTTGTTGAACCACATTTGTTGTTGAACCACTATTGTTGTTGGTGAACCACAGTGGATTGATGCTCTGCTCGGCAATATGGGGCCAGAAATAGTTTCATAAAATTATGTATTCTCATATTATATTTAGACCCACTATAGATATTATTTGGAATTAAAAATTGAAACATAGTTAGTTATTATTATTCTTACATTTAGACATAAATAATGGAATAACGATGATATTAAAGGTACTTTGTAAGGAAGTTTGTAACACTAAGAATAAAAATATATTTAGTATTACTTGAATATAAATCGTAAACTATTTTTTTTCTCATTAATTTGGTATTTTTTTCTCCACTCTTAAGCTTAGTTCTTGTAAATCAATGTCAATTTGTGTATTTACACATCCTTATTGGTTTGGCAGGTTTGCGTGAGTTATGTATGAAGGTGGTTTGTGTTAGGTCAATTTTCTTAAAAAAAAAAAGTGGCTGGTGAAAGTGGAACCAAAATCGCTAACAAGCTTTTGCGTCAGGTTCCTTCAATTGGAGAATTCCTCCTTGGTGACGCAACTGCATAAAAATCTATTTTCGATTATGATTATTAATTTGTTAAGTTTTCCAAAATCTTTTAAACATCAAAATTTATTTTTGCTCGCAACGTCGCTGATACAGCTAAAAGTGGGATCTGAAATTTTCAAACCTATGAATTTTTTTTCCAAAATCTATTTGTTGCACTGTATTCAAAGGGAGAATCAGCAGACAATGTACTGTCCAATCAAAGTTTAATCCCCCCATGATCTAAATTAAGTTGCTGATCTTTCATTTGAGAAAAAACTTTGCAAACGGTTGTTAAAAATACACTCAATGTGAAAATGTTAGATACGGCCGGAGGGAGTTTACAAAAAAAAATCATCAAAAATTTGTTTGTATGCATTTTTGTTACGTTTTTATGAGAAGAAAAACATTTCGAGGAGAGGGGGGGGGGGGTCAAACCCGGTAATCCCCCGGGATACAGCCTTGAGCGTCGAAGATAATTCCGACTGTGAATTTTTAAGTATATGGATGCAAAAATGTGTTTTTGTTAATAGATTGGTTCGTACTACCTTGGCCATTATATTTTGTAAGTGTGATTGAACTTGCATTGTTTTAAGCATTTTGATTATTTTTTTATTAGTCGTATCAAAATTTCGTGTTGGGGGGAAGGGGGTTCAAACCTAGTAAACCCCTCTGGATACGGCCTTGAACAGTGGCATGATTTCGAAAGTGAATTATTAAATGTATGGATGCAAAAATATGTATTATGATAATAGATTGGTTTTTACTACTTTGGCCGTTATATTTTGTAAGTGTGAGGCACCTCGCAGGCCAAAAAAAAGTCAAAGGCGGGTCGCTTGCGGCCCTTGTGGAATGCCGTTGTTTGTATACTCATCGATTCTGTTTACGGAAGATATAGCGTTTATAACAAGTTTAATAGAAATATAATGCAAGTCGGTAAAAACAGTAAATCCAACTGAAAGTAAGGAGCAACATTAAAATTAAAACAAACAGATATTGTTCTGTATATGAAGGGGGCTACCCCTTCCTCAATACCTCGCTCATTTCGCTAAAATTTGTTAGTACTTCAAGAAAGCTTCTTGTTCTTATTGATCAGCCCTTGTGTTTCTAGAGTCGTTCTAAAAAAAATTGGGACAAAATCAAACTTCAGTGGAAAGTGCGTATCAAACTTTTAGTTTATCAAAATTCGTTTTTTTTTTATTTTCGTTCTGTATTGGGGTGAGTCGCTCCTTACTTACAGTTCGTTGTAACGAAGTGTTTGACATGAAACCTAAATTGAATTGGTTTGTGTATCTAGTTTATTTAGTTTTATTAGTTATTTAGTTTATTAGTTTTTGTTTAATTTATTATTTAAATTATTTTGTTTTATATTTTGATTTAATTATTTAATTTATTACATATTAATATTAATTTATTGGTTGCTGCACCAACTTGTAAATTTTGATTCGAATTTAATTTTCCCGTTTTCATATGCGTTTTATCGAACTTTTAATTGTAGACAATGCTACGGCAGTCGTGACAAGAAGAATCCGGATTGTCCCATTTGTGAGGAGCTACTCAATGAACTCGCTAAAAACTCACCTTATGCTCATTGCTCTCAATCGCGACTCATCGACTCCATCTCAGGTCAGCCCATGAACTCGGATAATGTACCAATGATGCTTCCTAATGGTTATGTCTATGGAGAAAAGGTAAGGAGGTTTTAGTTATCTTGAGTCTTCTAGTTAGCCTCATTACTCATCATGACATCAAGTCCCCTGAGGTCAATACAACTGCATACGCCCTTTTTCCATCCCTCTATGTTCTGGGTTTCACTATTAACTCTCCAATGAAGTTCTAATCGACGTCTTATCGATAAATAGAAAGTTCAAACAGGAATAGATCCTTTTCGTAGACAGTGATACATTTCACAAAAACTACTGATGACGGTAACTGCATATGTCACCGAAATATCTAGTATTTTTTTTTGTGAAATTTATCACTGTCTATGAAAAGGGTCTATCCCTATTTGAACTTTTTATTTATCGTCATGGAAAGGCAGTGTGGTCTTCGAAATTGTCAACGTCTAGTCGCCCCTTAGTGGAGTTGGAAGACGCAATAAGGAAGGGTTTAACGGAGGTTGCAATTTTAAGGGAAGGAGTAAAGAGGAGAGATTTGAATAGACTGGGGTGAAGGACGAGTGGGTGCAGCTTGGATGGTTTGAGGTTGATGGTGCTGTAGTAACTTGTTACTAGTAGTAGTAGTAGTCGTAGTAGTAGTTTTTTGGGTGTATTTTATTTCCTAGTAAGGCCAAGTTGAAATCCAAATGGAAACTAAATAATATCACCAAATAGATAATGGGACAGTATCCTCAAAACAATTTAGTCAAGGGGCCCTGCAAGCGCAAGGGGAGAGAATGAGTTTGTTTCCCCGGGATACTCAGGCATTATTTCCGGGAACGTTCCCAGGATTTCTTTCGGAGGGGGGGATTTACAAAATTTCATAAATTGAATAAGAAGTGACCAGAAATTCTGGAAAATGTAGGGGTTTGGGGCCCGGCCGTTGATGCCCCTGCCTTTTTGGCTTTTATCCATTGGTTGGGGGAAACTTAGAGAGATAAAGACAATTTTTTTGAAATACCCCGAAGTATTGCGAACCATGTTTTCTATTTAATGATTTGTTTTGTTGTTTGAGTAATCCAAAAATTTTACTGAATTAAAAAATTTCAAAAAACACGTTTTACGCAATAAGAAAATCAAGTAACCAAGTGATTTTGGACTTTAAACACCCCAGAAATTCATGCCTTTTTTATTTATTTAATGAAAGGAAGCGATATACTACCTTGTTGAAACCCATCCCCCCCATCCGGATTCCCCTTTTTCAGGGAAATGGAACGAAATTGCTATGTTATGTAAAATTAACATTAAGAGTTGCGCAACTTGAAAATTATTTGAATATGATTTGAAGAGTGAAGCCAAATTCCGTTAGAGGATTATAGATTTTTTCGAGCGAAAACGATCAAGCGACGTCGTCATTCGGAATCTGGCCGGATTCTGTATTCGGTATACCTGATTGAAAGCGAAACTTTGTGAAGTCTTCCTAGGAGGTTTCCCATTAGAAAACGTCTCCCTATACATAGTAGGTATTTCATTTTTGATGAGTATATGTTTAATATATATTTATGTATATATAATGCCTATGTAATTTATAAATGTATCTTTGTTACATATTTTACTGCTACTACAACTAGCAAATCAGTGCAGCACCAGTGCAGTGCCTGGGCACAGCACAAGTGCCGGCTCTGCTCCTCCATCCCAATCTATTCAAAGCTTCACTCTTACGGCCTCCTATGTTCCATTTCCTTTCAATCCGTTCTCATGACATCTCCAAACTCCATTTGGGAACGATTTTTTGGCCTCAGATAGATGGTTAAAAAGCACAATCTCTGGCAATATGTCATCCTTCATCTGTAAATCATGGTATAGCAATATTGAATTTTCTTTCATTACAACCCTGGAAAGTCAGTTCAAATCACATTCTTCGTACAGCTAAATGTTTCATATAAGGTGAGTGAAACAAGTGCCCTTTAAGGGGGATCTTTAGACGATTATTTTGGGAAGAATTTAATAGATCTTTCTTAATTCTAAAACACCAATGCTTCAGCGCCATGCTTACGACTCTCCATGACCTTGACCTTGACTTCCAATATTCTAATTTGAGTTCAGAGACTTAACTTCCTATTCTTCCATACTTTCTTCAACTGAAAAATTAGACACCCTGCCCCTATTCTATTTTTTGTATCTATATTATGCTTCTATTCTATTCTTCTCTATTCTATTCTATTCTCTATTCTATGCTTCTCTATTCTATGCTTCCTATATTTTGCTTCTCTATTTTTTGTATCTTCAATGCATCCATTGTTTTTACTAATAATATTACACAGTAAGGTGAAGTTACCCACTTGTTCAATTTCTTTGTTACCTAGCATCGGCCTTTTCCCTCCATTTATTCCTAGTCTAAACAACTTTCCTGACTTTTGATACATTTAATCATATAGTACCCAATATTCAAAAGTTGCCTTTAAGGCCCATTTAAGCTCATTTAAGTTGCTATTAAAATTGCTATTTAGCGCTATTCAATTAAACAACCAACATAAATTCGTTAATGTTCTGCTGTCAAATAAGGAAGACATTATTATTATTAGGAGGAGGGGTGGAGCCACTGTCAGTAGGTCGAGGCTCAGGCCTTCAAGGCCTATTGCCTCTACAGTACTACACCCCAGAAACTATGCTCTATTTATGGTTGGAGGGGGGCAATGATGATTTCAGCCTCCCCACCCTTACCATATATCTTGCCAGCTGTTGGACTTCTTCTACCCTTACTATGTCCTCCAGCTTAACAATATGAAATATCTCAAGACGATGTCTAATCCTTGCTGGACATTCTTCTATCAGATGCCTTCTTGTTTCCATAATGGTCATCTGACATTTTTGGCATAATGGGGATTCACTCCTCCCTATTCGGGAGAGATGTTTCCCAAAATGTCCCATTCCTGTTATGACTTCTGTAGTCATTCTCGTCTCTGACCTTTTCAGTTGTAGAAAATGTTTAGTCAGGGTAGGGTTGAATTTCGGGAGTAGTTTCTGTGTTTCCTTACACTCCACCCTGGGACCGATATCAGGATAATTTGGCTTCCTTTGGATGCCCAGCTATTCAGGACTTCGTAACATTCCAATTCTCCATTTTGCCGGGTCTTTACGTTTAGAAGAGTCTTTAGGTATGCTTGATTGTCAGTTAAGATACTTATATCTTTTCCTGTACTTTTCATTACCAACAGTCTTCCAGCTGCCCGTTCTATTCCGAACATTTCTGCCTGAAAAACTGTAGCAAGTTTTCCCAGGTGATAACTGATCACCTCCTTGTCCTCGTAAGGAGTATTCTGATATATTAGTACTCCTGTCCCTAATTTTCGATCAAACCGCAAACCATCAGTATAACATATTATCGCGTTACTTTGGTGGAGCAGCTCTGTCTCCTGCTCCACTTCCTTTCTATTCTTCATGACAATTTGGAATTGCCTCTACGGTTTTATTGTTGTTATAGTATTATCTTTAGGCATATGAAGCTCCTTGCGCTGAAGCAAAGAACTACAGATGCCAACATAGTCTTTACTTTTTCCATTTTGTATCTGCTGTTTTTGGGTCCATTGACCGTTTTTATCTGTACGTCTAACAGCAATTTTTTACTGCCTCTTCCTCTAGCATATTTTCTACCGGTCGAAGTCCCGAGATAAACTCCATGGATGTCGTAGAGTAGTGGTTCTCAAACCGTGGTATGCTTACCCCCAAAATGTTTTAGGGGGTAAGCGGCCGGCCAACAAAAAACAAAAACAAAACAACCTTTTAACTGTAGGACTGGTAATTTTCTCTCCCCTAATTGTAATTTTCTTCACCTGGTAATTTTCTCTTCCCTAAGTCTCTCATTGTAGAGGATCAACTTGTAACAGAAAAAGGCCAAATTCGACATCATATGAATAAATTCTTCGCGGAGATAGGGAAAAAAACTGCTAATAGCGTTTATTATTCCTCTGTGTCACAGTCTTGGAAGCAGTTCTTAGGTCCCTCGTGATTGAAATCAATGGTTCTTGGGGAGGTTAGGGTGCAGGAAATTAGAAATATTGTTCTGTCTTTAAAGAATTCTTCAGCAGGTTTCGACCAAATTTCTGCTAAAGTAATTAAACATATTCTTCCATCGATTATCATCCCAATTTACCACTTGATTAATAGGTCATTTGAACTAGGAGTATTTCCCCAACGTCTTAAACTTGCACATGTTATAGCTCTCTTTAAAGGAGGTGACAGAAAGGATCCTGGGAACTACAGGCCGATCTCTCTTCTGTCAGTGTTCTCTAAGATATTTGAAAGAGCAATGCTCAAACGTCTGGTGAGATTTCTTGAAGCTAAATTTTTTTTTCCATCAGCATCAGTTTGGGTTTCGCGCAAAGTATTCTACAGAACATGCTTGTAATAGACTTCTTCAGTTTATGCGACGATCTTTAGATTCTACTCTTATTCCTACAGCCATTTTTCTTGATGTAAAGAAAGTTTTTGACAGCCTTACACATAAGATTCTCATTGGTAAACTTTGTCATTTTGGTGTCCGTGGGGAAGCATTGTCTTGGTTCTCGTCATATCTAACTGACAGATCTATCGCCACAGAAGTTACAGACGAAAAAGTTCCAATTGAATACGGAGTACTCCAAGGTTCTATTCTTGGGCCAACCCTCTTCCTCATATATGTGAACGATCTCTACCGACTTTTTAACACCCCAATTAACTATATTTGCTGTGGATTGTGTCACAAATCTTACTCTCAGAGTACGTTGGTGTTCACACCTAATAGTCAAGAAGAATTAATAGCATTTGCAGATGACACTACTTTAGGTGCTGCAGCTCCGGATGAATCATCCCTTATTCTAAAGCTTCAAGCAATGACTGAGAAAATACTCTTTTGGTTTGACATAAATCAACTAACTTTAAATGTAAAAAAGCCCTACCTTCTTATTTTTTCTCGTAAAGGTATGAGCTGCCCCACAATTACTGAGCTTCATACACCAAGAGGCTCCATAAGTCGTCCCCCGGATCGATATGTGCAATTCCTGGGAGTTCTTTTGGATGAACATTTATCATTTAAGTGGCATGTTCAAATAATAAGAGCGAAAATTTCCCGTGGACTTGGGATCATCCGAAAATTAAAGCGTTTATTCCCTTTCCCTATCCTCCGTCTTTTATATTTTTCTCTGATTTACCCTTATATATGTTACTGTTCGTCTGTGTGGATTTCCACATTTCCCTCGGTACTTGCTCCTATTCACAATCTTTATGAGAAAGCGGCAAGAATTCTCCAGTCGGCTACACATCTTGACCTCCTCAAAATTAAAGATATTTATGTTTTATCTCTATCTTCGTTGGCATATCAATATTTCCAGGGAGATCTCCCAATGTTGTTTTTCGGGACTGCTTAAACTAGTAGGGGAAGTAAATTTGTATATCGTTCGTAACCGGGAGGATGTGATGATTCCAGCTAGTCCCTCGGTTCGTTCAGACTTCGGCCTGGCTCTGAATGTGGGACGTGCTTGGAACTTGGTTCCCGCTGAGATCCGGCTGTCACGAACACTTGGCTCCTTTAAGAGACAGATGAAAAGTTTCTTATTAAAGGCTTCTTATTAAATGTTTGTTATGGTTTATTTATTATTATTTTTTCCTTTTTTGGGTTGTTGTTTTGTTGGTGTCGTATCCTCGATGACGCGAGAATTTTAATTTGTATTTTATTATCGGGTGATGTGAGGGTCGCCGTTTCGTGGGGACTGCCTGTGAGTTCATTTCTTTTCCTTACATATTTATATTTAGATGTTGGTTAGTATGTTTATGACAAGTTTTATGATTCTTTATTTATTGTATGCCGTTTCCCAAATAACGGGTCATTGAGCCCTTTGGGATATTGTTTTTTTTATTGTTATTTTACGAAAATAAATAGAACTTGAACTTGAACTATAGTTTACCTAGTACCAGTAACAAGGGGTACCTAAAATATTTTGTGGGTAAAAAGGGGTACAGTGTCTAAATAAGTTTGAGAACCGCTGGCGTAGAGGTTCCATCATATGCTGATGTAATCGTTAGGGATGCCAGCCTTTGCACCCTTATTAAGTGGGTTGTGTGGCTAGCAATTCGAGTTGAATTAACCCAAACCACTATTCCATATGACAAAATCGGTCTAATTACTGTCTTATATAAATACATGATCTTATTGGGAGTCAAGCCCCAATTATTTCCCACCATTCGTTGAAATTGAATTAGGGAGGCTGTGGCTTTCCGTGCCTTTTCAAGATTAAATGAAAAAAAAAAGGTTTTTTCAACTGAAAGTAACAAGCAACATTAAAACTTAAAACTAACAGAAATTATTACGTCGATGAGGGGTTTCGCCCCCTCGTCAATACCTCACCTTTTACGCTAAAGTTCGAATTTTGTTCCAATTCTTTAAGAATAACCCCTGAATCACAAATGCCGTTTAAGTAGAATTTCCCCCAAAATAAGTTTTTAAAAAAAAGCAAAGACCTCCATTAAACCAAAAATAAACAAAAAAAAAGAGTCAAATAATCTACCAAACATACAACAACCACAAATCAGCATTAATAAATAAATGAAACCAAAGTGGACAGAAATTAAAAATAAATAACCGAGTCAAACTCTAAACGAGTAGAAATTAACATGAGTAGGGTTCAAAAACCCCTATGTTTCTAAAAGCCAGAATATAATTGCGCTTTAGTGAAAAATACAAATTGTCAGTTTAATATACATATGCTGATATTTATTCCTTAAAATCTTAATTAATTTTGATTTCTTAAAGTTATAAAAGTGAAAATATTTAGATATTTTTTTTTCAGTAAAGTGCAAATTATATTCTCGCTTTTAGAAAGCATAGGGGGTTTTGAACCCTACTCATATTAATTTTGGCGTGTTTTGAGTTTGACTCGGTTATTTGTTGTAATTTCTGCTCGTTTTGGGTTTTATTTATTTATTGATGCTGATTTGTGGTAGTAGTATGCTTGGTAGATAATTTGATTTTTTTTTGTTCAGCAATTTTTAGCTACATAAACCCTTTTGAAAATTATGACACAAATAGTAGTGTTTAATTTAGTCATAAACATCCTCTAGTTGACCTGCTAATTAAAACTTAATACCATTCCCAAAAAATTATATCTATTCTCTTTCACAGCATTGATACACTTATACTCTTTTGATTTGGTAAAATATTAAGAGAGGAAGTAAAAATAGAAGTGCTGAGATGTCTTATTGGCAACCTGCATACAAATAGCGTGTTTTGATTTAATTTAAAGCAACACTTAGTTTTTAAGCATAATGGGCAAATTACATAACTGCACGGGGTTGACCTACCCAATAACCCTAGCGACATAGTTACTAGACTGTTCAGCTATGCTAAACAAAATGGCTGTCTTAAAATTTTGATTGGAGGTGTCTGGAAAATTATGACCTAAAGAGGAAAATTATGAGCCAATCACTCTTGACTTTTAAGATGGCACTACAACTTTTAATTTTCAATCAAATCAGCTCCTTTAAATTATCAATGATATTACTAGCTATGGTAGAGCATCGCTGCCTATGTCCTTATATGCCCTATATTGCTAATACACTCTTTTAATACCTACATGCATATAGTTTTTTCGTTTAATTGAAAATCCCCTTAAAAGTTCCCTAAGGGTTTCAACTTAATGCCATTAAGGCCGTGATTAAGTGAACTGATGGAAATCGAAAATCCCGTGTTAAATTTGAAAATTTATATTTCAAAAGTACTCAAGTATTCATTGGCGGAAGATACCGCTTTTAATATCAGGCCGTAGCTTCTTGAAGATGCTACAAAATGTTTGCGAGGATATTGCTGTATTTCCTCTAATTGCTTAGAAATCTTAGAAAATGTCTAGCTCTTTATCACATGTGTACTCTATGAAGGATATTGCTTTTAGAACAAAATTCGTACTATCATGAGCAAAAGGCAATAACCTGTAAGATGATTGCAACCATTTTTCGATGTATTTTCCTGTTTTCTAACAGTCCCTGTTTTCTAACATTTTCCTGTTCTCGAACAGTCCTATAGAATATTTTCAGCTACCTGAAATTTTTACAAGTTTTTTGCCAGAAAGAGTCGTTTCAGATCGCCGATAAAACCCCTAGAGACCGGATTGATCAGCTACCTGAAATTTTTACAAGTTTTTTGCAAGAAAAAATCGTTTCAGATCGTCCTAGAAACCAGAATGACAAGCTGGTATAATTAACCTGCTATTTCCGCCAATGAATAAGTGCTATTTGAAGGGTTTTTGACAATCGACGGTCTCTAGAGAACTGAGAGACAGAAGGCTACCCTAACTTCAATTTTGAACCTCAATCTTTTCAAGTTCACTTAATCATAGCCTTAATGTCATTAGTTAGTGACCGTAGAAGGAGCATTCAATGTATACACAGAGTGTCTTCTGGCTAGTTCAAAATCTGCAACCTATGAAGGTGTGAAGGTGAAATTTTCAGAGAATCATTCTATTGTGCGGATGATAACCTACCATCAATATATGCACGTTGTCAAAAGGGCATATCAGCAATATCTTCGGAACAGCTTCGTGGGTGAAATTAAAACTTACAACGCTTGTTGTGGGGGATGATGAACTAACCAAATATTTGCATCATATTACTACTGCCTCTACTCCTACAACTACCACTACTGCTACTATTATTACTACTGCTACTACTACTGCTATTAAAGCCAAGACTACTACTATTAACTGTACTCCTACTGCCACTACTATAATACTGTTGCTACTGCCACTATTAATAAACCTAAGGGCATTGAGGTGAAAATTTTGGGCAATATTGTAACTGCAGTGAAATAAATGGAAACACACTATGCCCATATAGGTTGTCAAGAGGCCGTATCAGTAATGCTTCAACACTGGTTAATGGTTAATTAAACTGGTTAATGGTTAATTAAATGGTTAATTAGACTGGTTAATTAAACTAAAAATTTCATCCTATGTAGAAGGGGATGTCGAAAAAAGGTGCTATTTGCATACTGCTACTACAACTATTACTACTCATCATTTCTGAACCGTTCAACAATCCTCAAAAAAATTGATGTCTCAAAAAAAGGTGCTATTTGCATACTGCTACTAATGCTACTACTACTACAAATATTGCTGCGCATAATTTCTGAACCGTTCGACACTCCTGAAAAAAAAATGATGCCTCAAAACTTAGTTTGGGTGTTTGATATCGGAAGTGATGAGTGCGGTGGGGGGGGGGGGATCTCGCGAATCACTTTGACTCTTAAAAAGGGCACTATAACTTCCAATTTAAAATAAAATGAGACCTATCTGAATTTAATACGACCACCCATTTCATAAAAACCTTATTTGTCTCCAGGGCATAACTTCAAGCCCTTGTCCCAGGGCTCTGGGGGGTTGTGCCAACCCTGGAGGCATTGTTATATGTTTGTTGGACTATTTTAAACAAAATTGCCATCGAACAATTTCAATAAGATACATTTGGTGAAAATAAGGGTAGTTGGGTGGGGGGGGGGCTACGTAACCTCCATCACTATTGACCCTTAAAGAGTACTAGAACTTCCAATTTCAACAAATTGAGTCACCTCTAAAGTTTCTACAACGACCCTTCGATAAGAACTTTAAATGCCCCAGGTGCATAACCTACAACCCTCGCCCTCAGGGTCTTGTGGGTGGTATCAACCTCGAAAACCTTTTTATATGATATTTCAACTATTTTGAATAAAAGGTCTGTCTCAAAATATTTATTGAATACATCTCACAAAAAAACGACGTGTTTGTGTGTGTGTGGGGGGGAGGAGGGGGAGCTGCGCTCTGATCACTTTGAATCTTAAAAGGGCACTAGAACTTCCAATTTCAAATCACAAAAAGCCCTCTCTGATGTTCATACGACTGCCCATACCATAAAAACCTTATATGCCCACATGGCATAACTTACAACCATATTCCCAGGCCGTTGGGTTTTTTTTTCACCCCTAGAGACATTATTATATGTTCTTTGAACTATTTTTAACAAAATCGCTATCTCATAATTTCAATCAGATGCGTTTGATGAAAAGAGGGGTTGTCGGGGAGGGGGGAGGGCTAAATCTCTCCCCCCTATAGTCACTTTTGACACTTAAAAAAAACTAGAATTTCCAATTTCCAACCAAATGAACCTCTTCTAAGTTAAACATCCTTCCTTTCCATACGACCTTAAATGCCCCGCGGCATGAATTACAACCATCGCCCCTAGACTCTAGTGGTTTATATTAACCTCAAAACCCTTGTTATATGATCTTTAAACTATCTTGAATAAAATGACTGTCTTAAATTTTATTCGATGTATTTCGGGAAAACACGACGTTTCGGAGGGGGGGGCGGTAACTGCCTTCTCATCACTTTGACTCTTAAAAAAGGGCACTAGAAATTCAGATTACCAATCCAACGAGTCCCATCCGAAGTATTTACAACCACCCTTTCTATAAAAACCTTATTTGCCCCTGTCATAACTTACAACCCTTGCCCGTGAAAGCTGTGGGGTAATGGTGTCTTCCTGAAAGACATAATTTCCAGACTCTTCAACTATAATGAACATAATTTCTATCTCCAAATTTTGATTGGATGTCCTTGGGGAAATGATGAGCAGGGGAGGGGGGTTGCTCTCAAATCGCTTTGACTCTTAAAAAGGGCCCTGTAACTTTCAATTTAAAATCAAATGAGTCTCTTCTGAAATTTATGCGACAACTCATTCCATAAAAACCTTATATGACCCCAGGCCATGACTTACAACCCTATTCCCAGGGCACTGGGGGGTTGCGTTAACCTTAAAGGCATTGTTTTAGTTCTTTGGACGATTGTGAGCAAAATCACCCTCTCACAATTTTAGTCAGATTCGTTTGGTGAAGATAGGTCGTCGGAAGGGCGGGGGGAGGAGGCTAGCTGCCCTCCATTACTTTTGACTCTTAAAATGGAACTAGAAATTCCAATTTTTAACCAAATGAGCATCCTCTTAAGTTTATACAACCATCCCTTCCATAAAAACCTTTAAAACTGCCTGGGTGTAACTTATAACCCTTGCCCCTAGGCTCTAGGGTTTGTTTCAACCCCAAAAGCTTTGTTATATAATATTTAGACTGTTTTGAATAAAATGGCTATCTCAAAATTTCTATGTGAAACATTTCGAGACAATACGAAGTGTGTGTGTGTGTGGGGATCACTTTGACTCTTAAAAAGAGCACTAGAATTTCCGATTACCTATCCAATGAGCCTCCTCCGAAGTTTATGTGACCAGGCTTTCTATAAAGAAATACAAAATACATAAATATATATATATATATATATATATATATATATATATATATATATATATATATATATATATATATATATATATATATATATATATATATATATATATATATATATATATATATATATATATATATATATATATATATATATATACCCCCAGGGCATAACTTACAACCCTTGCCCTAAGGGCTGGGGGGAATTGTTATCAGCAAAGACATAATTTCCGGACCTTTTAAATACGTTTAACAAAAATTTTGATTGGGAGTGTTTGGGGAAATGGTGGGCACGGGAAGGGGGTTAGTTGCTCTCCAATCACTTTCGACTATTGAAAAGGGCACAGGCCCTTTCAATTTCCAATTGAATGAGCCCTTTTTGAAGTTTCTACGACAACGTTTTCTATCAAAACCTTCACTGTCATGTTTCAATGACAGCACTTTCTATAAAAACCTTCAATGGCCCCCAGGGCACAAATTACAACATCTGTCCTTGAAGACTGTGTGGGTTGTTGTGTGGGAGTTGTCGTCCTCAAAAACATAATTTCTGAACCTTTCAACTGCGTTTCACAAAGTGGCTATATCAAAATTTTGATTGCATGTGTTTCGGGAAATGGTGGGCGTAGAAGGGGGGTTAGTTGCCCGCCAATCACTTTTGGCTTTTAAAAAGTGCATTAGTCCGCGCAATTTCAAAAAGTCAGCTTGTTATATAATATTTAGATTGTTAAGAATAAAATGGCTATTTCAAAATTTCTATTAGACGCATTTCGGGACAATTCGCGTGTGTGTGTTTGTGGGTGGTGTTTGCTACCATCCGATCACTTTGAATCTTAAAAAGAGCACTAAAACTTATTTTTATCAGTCCAATGAGCCCCCTCCGAAGTTTATGTTACCAGGCTTTCTATAAAAAAAACTTATATACCCCCAGGACATAACTTACAACCCTTGCCCTGAGGGCTGGGGGGAATTGTTACCCTCAAAGACATAATTTCCGGACCTTTTAAATACGTTGAACAAAAATTTTGGTTGGAAGTGTTTGGGGAAATGGTGGGCGCGGGAAGGTGGTTAGTTGCTCTCCAATTACTTTCGACTATTGAAAAGGGCACTAGCCCTTTCAATTTCCAATCGAATGAACCCTCCTTGAAGTCTCTACGACAATGCTTTCTATTAAAACCTTATATGCCCCAAGGGCGTAACCTACAACCCTTCTGAGGGCTTTGAGGGGGTGGGGTGTCATCCTCAAAGACATAATTTTCAGACCTTTCAACTACGTTAAACAAAATGACAATATCAAAATGTTGACCGGAATTGTTTGGGGAAATGATGGGCGTGGGGAGGGGACATTCGCCCTTCGATCACCTTTGGCAATTAATAAGGGCACTAGCCCTCTTTAATCTCCAATCAAATGAGCCCTTTGAAGTTTAAACGACAGTACTTTTTATAAAAACCTTCTATAAAAACCTAAATGGCCCCCAAGGCATATATTACTACCCTTACCCTTGAGGGCTGTGTGTAGGGGGGGGGGATTGTTGTTGTGTGGGAGTTGTCGTCCCCAAAGACATAATTTCCGAACCTTTCAACTACGTTTAACTAAATGGCTATCTAAAAATTTTGATTGGATGTATCTGGAGAAATGGTGGGCGTGGGAGAGAGGTTAGTTGCACTCCAATCACTTTCGACTATTAAAAAGCGCATTACTCCCCTCAATTTCCAAGCGAATGAGCCCTTTTTGAAGTTTCTACGACAACACCTTCTATAAAAAAAATATTTACCCCCAGGGCACAACTTACAACCCTTGCCCTGAGGGCTGAGGGGGGGGGGTTTCATCCTCAAAGACATAATTTCCAGATCTTTCAACTGTGTTGAACAAAACGGCTATCTCAAAACTTTGAACGAATGTATTTAGTTAAATGGTATGCGTCGGAGGGGGGATAGTCGCCCTCCAATCACTTTTAAATATTAAAAAAGGCACTAGCCCTTTCAATTTTCAATCGATTGAGTCCTTTTTGAAGTTTCTACGACAACTCCTTCGATACGAAGTGAAGGTCTAAACAAAAAATTAATAAATAATACATTGTGTCAACATCGTTCCTTACTTAGGCAGTGCTATTGCGCTGCCTATCATAAATAGCTCTTTTGAAAGTATTAAAAAAAAACTTTAGCGTAAAGAGCGAGGTATTGACGAGGGTGCAAACCCCCTCATTTACGTAATAATTTCCATTCGTTTTAAGTTTTAATTTTGCTCCTTAATTTAAGATGGAAAAACTTGTTTTTTATTTTTAAGTTCTGAGCGTTTTTTAAATAACGCTGGGAAATCTGGCACTCCCTTCATGGAAAATTCTCTTTCCCCATGAAAAATTACCCAATGAAAAGGTCCCCCGATGCAGCCCTTCCTGTGGGGACTGTGGGGGATTAAGTCATCCTCAAAGACATGGTTATTTGATTTTCCGACGATGCTGAACAAAATGGCTATCTCAAAATTTTGATCGGGTGACTGGAAAAAAATGAGTGTAGGAGGGGGCCTAATTGCCCCCCAGTTTTTTGGTCACTTAAAAGGGGACTGGAGATGTTTAATTTCCGTTTGAATGAGCCCTCTCACGATATCTCCATGGCCATTTCAATGGATTAAAAAGTAGCATTATAAAATTATCTCAAAGAATATGCCTAAGGCGTATTCTTTACATTCTAGGGCTTGCTCTACCCGCCACATCAATCAGTGAAATACAGCGTCTGTAGAGCCTCCTATCCTAAATCCCGTTTGCCTTTCGGATATCGTGTTCCTGGTCTCCGGATCGCTTATCAGAAACCAATGAATCAATCTTTCCATTAGTTTCAATTGAAAGGAGGTTAACATAATCACCCTATAAGACCAGGGGTTTGATTTGTCTTCTTTCCCTGGTTTAGATATGAAAACGCCCCTGGCTTTGAGCCATGTACGGGGGACATAGCCCAAAACGAGGCTTCTCTTTGCAATACCTATATAATAGGTTTGTATTTTTTCCCATCCTTTCTGGAGCATTATAAAGCATATCCTATCATCCACAGCTTTTCTGAACCAGTCCTCCTTTACAATTCAGGACGCCAGCTCCTCCCCCATATTTGGGTTTATAAACGGATTATTTTCTTCAGGGTCTTTCACACTTATTTCGTGCACGTGGTTCAGGGTTTCTTCCGGGTCTTCTATGAGAGAAGCATCTACTCTCGCCAAACTTCCAAGTGGGCCCGGTGATCTTTCTTTAGTAGCTTTGACTCTTAGTAGCTTTGAATCTTTCTTTAGAGTCTTTAGTAGCCTATTACTAGCTTTATCTGACTATACTTTCATAGAAAGTCCTCTAAGATTTTCTCTTTGCTCCCATTGTCTTCTTTTTCAGAAATTTTGAACCTTTCGAGTAAGCATCCCAGTCTTTGGGATTTTTCGTTCGCATAGCAGTTCTTAGTAGGATTTGGGTCAGTTTTCTTCTTTGACTTAATTCCAAAACCCACCAGTTATTGACTGGATCTCCCTCTTCAACAATTGTTAGAGGGGTTGCTTGTTTAAACGCACTGTTTATGCTTTCTGTGAGTCTTTCTGCCTCCTAATTTACATCCTCTTCGGTTATTCCAGGGTTGGGAGGCAAATTCGCAAGTGTTTTGGGTAAAACTTGATTATAGGTGTGCCCATTTTTTCCCCTTATATCCCTAAGAAGTTTCCTTTGTCTTTGGGGTATATCGAACTTGAATCTTTTTATCCGATGGGCAGAGAATGACGGAAGATCGCTCACATGCTAATCCTTTACCAGTCTCTCATGTTGTGACGATCCAAAACCTCTCTTCCTCTTCTTGTTATGAAAGTAGGGCTCCAGCCCCGATTACACCAAGCAAGACCTTCCCCCGCCAGGTAATCCAGAAGCTCAAGTCCCCTTCCATTTGTATCTGTGCTTCCTTATAATCTGCGATGCGCGTTTGCATCACATGACACAATAAGGGGCATCTTCTCAACTTCACAGTATTCCACTAGTCCCATTACTTTCTTTGGTGGTGGTTTATTATCATTTATTATCATGTGGCACGTAAACTGAAGTAAATACCACACCTTCATGGCCAATAAGATTTTTCAACATAACAGCTACTACATTCTTAGAACAATGTTTAGACAGCTTCCAAGTATCCAAATTTTTTGAATAATAAATCACGCTCTAGGAGCGGTGTTTGCCTCATTGCGTACATAGAGTTTAGCTCCTTTGATCTTCCCTATGATTTTTCCTCTGACAACCCATGGCTACTGGAATATCACTAAGAATGTCTGCATTTGCATGCTCCCTCCCAAGATATAAGTGGCGGTTTGGACGTGGTACAGATGGATCTGCCAACACTCTAGACCCAGCAGCTCATATGCTGGCATCGTTTCAATTTAAATGAAACTGGAAGGTCCCGCTCCGTCCTTTGCTGCGGTGGACTCCACGGGCTTCCTGTAGAAGGGCTTGAGGAGTGCTTGTTCCCTCATTCCCAGAAGTACCACTTCTTCATTTCAGGGACTAAGTCCGCGTTAATTGCCGCGTGGAGGTAGGTCTTTCTCTCCTTGACGTGGATCTTGGTCACTTCAATGTTCTCTTTAGTGAAGAAACGATTCCAGGCCATTAACAGCCCCATCAGCTTCTCCGATGATCCGACATTTGGCTCCTTAGTAGAGAGATTTCTTCCCGAAGGTGTGTCTCCTGGGGCGAGGGCAACATAAAATAAGGAAGATTAAATGAAACTGTAGAAAATGTAAAGAAATCCTAATACCGAACTGATAAATTTTGTCTGTGTTCCCAGCTAAGTGGCGAAGGATCACTCTGGTTATATAAGGCACATTGAGGCTCATTTAAGTTAGATTTAAAATACCTAACATGATGTAATGATAAATGAGACGGACCAATTGAGCTATATTGATGGTTGAATCAAAGACTATGGGTAACCTATAAGAGTGAAAACTGGCGCTAGTGTCGACAAAAAATATCAGTGCCATCTAACATTTGGCGATATTTGGCATTTTTGTAAGCTATATAATCGTGTTTTTTTCTCAGGAACTGAGATCACACACTTATTGCTACCCCAGTTTTACCAATTACACTAAACTAAATTAATTATTCTTATTATTAACCAAGTTTTGCCAAATACTAGATGGGGTTGATAGTTTTTATGGCACTTGGTATTAACTGTGACATATAAAAGTGACATATTAGCGATGGCAAATTCTGTCGGTCGGTCTGTCTTTCCCGGTTTTGCTAGTTTAGATACTTGCAGGTAAGCTAGGACGATGAAATTTGGCAGGCGTATCAAAGACCCGACAAGAATAGATTAGAAATAGTCGTTTCCCCGATTCGACCATTTGGGGGGGGGGGGAGTGGGGGGACGGTAATTCGGAAAAATTAGAAAAAATGAGGTATTTTTAACTTACGAATGGGTGATCGGATCAATATGAAATTTGATATTTAGAAGGATATCGTGTCTCAGAGCTGTTATGTTGAATCCTGACCGGATTTGGTGACATTGGGGAGAGTTGAGGGAAATCTAAAATCTTGGAAAACGCTCAGAGTGGAGGGATTGGGATGAAACTTGGTGGAAAAACTAAGCGCAAGTCCTAGATACGTGATTGACATAACTAGAACGGATCCGCTCTCTTTGGGGGAGTTGGGGGGAGGGTTAATTCTGAAAAATTAGAAAAAAATGAGGTATTTTAAACTTACGAAGGAGTGATTGGATCTTAATGAAAGTCCATATTTAGAAGGACCTCATAACTCAGATCTCTTATTTTAAATCTCGACCGGATCCAGTGTAATTGGGATGAGTTGGGGGGGGGGAATCTTGGAAAAGGCTTAGAGTGGAGGGATCGGGATGAAACCTTGTGGAAAAAATAAGCACAAATCCTAAATACGTGATTGATATAATTGGAATGGATCTGCTCTCATTGGGGGAGTTGGGGAGGTTTTAATTCTGAAAAATTAGAAAAAATGAGGTATTTTTAACTTAAGAAGGAGTGATCGGATCTTAATGCAATTTCATATTTAGAAGCACCTTGTAACTTAGATCTCTTATTTTAATTCTCGACCGGATCCAGTGTCATTGGGGGGGGGGGACCGGAAATCTGGGAAATCGCTTAGAGTGGAGAAATCAGGATAAATCTTGGTGGGAAGAATAAGCAAAAGTCCAAGATACGTGACTGACACAACCGGACCGGATCCGCTATCCTTGGGGGAGTTGGGAGGGGGGGTAATTGAGAAAATTTTTAAAAAATGAGGCATTTGTAAATTATGAACGGGTGATCAGATCTTAATGAAATTTGATATTTAGAAGGATCTTGTGCTTCAGAGATCTTATTTTAAATCACGACTAGATCCTGTGACATTGGGGGGAGTTGGAGGGGGAAACTGGAAAGCTTGGAAAAAGTGAAAGTTTAGGTTTCTTTATCTTACGAATAGGCAATCGGATCTTAATGCAACTTGATATATAGAAAGATCTTATGTCTCAGATGCTCCATTTCATTTCGAATCGGATCCGGGGATATGAGAGGTTGGAGGGGGGAAACAGAAATCTTGGAAAACACTTAGAGTGGAGAGATCGGGATGAAACGTGATGGGAAGAATAAGCACAAGTTATAGATACGTGATTCACACAATTGGAACGGATACGTTCTCTTTGAGGGAGTTGGGGGAGGGGTCGTTAATTCGGAAAAATTACAAAAATTGAGTTATTTTTAACTTACAAACGGCTGACCAGATCTTAATGAAATTTAATGATTAGAAGGAACTCATGTCTCAGAGCTCTTATTTTAAATCCCGACCAGATCTGGTGACATTGGGGGAGCTGGAGGGGGAAACTAGAAATCTTGGAAAACACTTAGAGTGAAGAGATCGGGATGAAACTTGGTGGGTAGAATAAGCAAATGTCGTAGATACGTGATTAACGTAACCGAACTGGATCTGCTGTCTTTGGGGGAGTTAGGGGGGGGGGAGTCAGTGCTTTGGCGAGTTTGGTGCTTCTGGATGTGCTAGGACGATAAAAATTGTTAGGCGTGTCAAGGACCTGGACGAATTGACTTGATAAAGTTGTTCCCCGATTCGACCATCTGGGGGAGTTGAAAGGAGAGGAAAAATTAGAAAAAAAATTTATGTATTTTTAACTTACAAGTGGATGATCGGATCTTAACGAATTCTGATATTTAGAAGGTCCTTGTGTCTCAGAGCTCTTATTTTAAATTCCGACCGGCATTGAGCCTCTGATTTTCCTTTTAAATCAATCTATTGATTCTTAGAATTTTGCTAGAGCTCATGCCATATGAGCTCTTGGCTCTTCCGACCTCGTCACTAGTGCCATATGAGCTCTTAGCCCTTGTTTTTTTTTGTTGCAACTATTGCCAGTTTCCGCTTGTAAGTTACCCATACTCTTTGGGTTGCATTGGGGATGTTTGATGATAATGGTTTTTGTTGGTAATTCTTTTTTGTAATGGTGAATCATAAATGCTAATTTGAATTGATAAGCTTTGTCTGTGTTCCCAGCTTACGCGCGAAGGATCACTCCGGTTATTTAAGGCACAGTTTAGGCTCAATTTACATTTAAGATGATGTTTAAATAAATAAATTACATACCTAAATTTTTTAAGATATATTTATAATAAACTGTGAATTTTTACTGGTAAACTGGTAGCTTTTATTTATTGTCAATATGATCTAATGATTAATGATACTGACGGATTGAGCTTGATGATTTTTAAAGGAAATTGGAACTTCTTGGGAAGGTGTAAAGAAAGCAGTTTCGAAAAAACTCGGATGGTGGAGGACCTTGAACTACTGTATTGGCCTCAGGCCACTTGACACTGTAGTGAGTTATTAGTAGTAGTACATGGTTTAACGGTGATGGGAATGTTGTATATATTTGTACAGAAGGATTTATTATTTATTCTTTGCTGTTAATATTGAATTGATAAAGTCTGTTTGTTTTCTCAGTTTAACGAGAGAATTAGCACTCTGGTTATTTATTACAACTTAGTTGTTTAGTGTTTAGTTGTTAACTTCTTTGGCATTCGTGGGTAATTAGAAGAAAATTTTGGCTAACTTTAAGGTCGTTTCTTTTTGCATAATCGTAAGACAATTTTTAAGTTATTTATTTCCAAATTAAGTTAGATTTTTGTACCAAGTAGTTACACTTGATATATTTATGTCCCATAACCTACTACTCCTAATAACTCACTGCGGCGTCAAGCTGCCTGAGGCCAGCACAGCTAGGCATGCTCCACCGAATCTATTCAAGGCCTCTCTCTTTACACCCTCTCAGGAAGTTCCCATTTCCTCTAAATCTTTATTTGTGACATCCTCACAATCCAGCCGAGGACAACCTGCTTTCCGGTGTAGCCCCAGATTGTTGACCAAACAGGACAATCTTCGGCAATTTGTCATCCTTCATCCGCAGAACGTGGCCGAGCCATCTCAACCTTTCGTTCATTATAGCCCTAGAAAGCGGGATTGAACCACAATTTTCGCAAAACCTACTGTTTGAAATACGGTCAGTCAGCCGGGTACCTAGAACAGTCCGTAGGCAGTTTCTCTTGAAAATATCTAGTAAATTTTCATCCGCTTTTCAGAGCGCCCATGCTTCAGAGCCATAATTGATCACTTCATCACTGTAGCTTCCAATATTTTAATCTTGGTTTGCAGAATATTCTTCCTATTCTTCCAACCTTTTTTTAACTGTGAAAAAAACAAAAAAAAACAGCCTGAGCCTTAACTATTCTACTTTTTACATCTTCACTGCTCCCACCGTCTTTACAAATAATACTACCAAGGTAAGTGAAGCTGCCGACTTGATCAATGTTTTCGTTACCCAACGTCAACTTTGCATCTTCATTTATTCCTAGCCTTAGTCTTCTTAACATTAATTTTCAAACCTATTCTAGCACCCTGAATTCGCAAAATTTCTAAAAAATCATTCATTTTGCTCACTCTTTCATCTAATATGCTCAAATCATCAGCATAATCTAAGTCCAAGAGAGTTTTCCTCCCCATTTGATTCCGTGGTATTCCATTGCGTTTCCTGTGCTCTTTAGGACAAAGTCTATCAAAATGATCAATAGAAAAGGGTGTAGAGCATAACCCTGCTTAACTCCTGATTTAATACAAAACCTGCTGCTAACCTCATTTCCTACATTAACCACAGCAGTGTCATTCTCGCACATAGCACTAATCATTTTAATGTATTTTTTAATGTGTAGAACACAACTCCTGATTTAATATAAAATCAGTTGCTAAACTCATTTCCTACCTAAACCGCAGCAGTATTATTCTCGTACATAGCACAAATCACTTTAGTGTATTTATCTGGTATACCATATAAGGATAAGACCTTTGCTAAAGCTCTTCTATCAACAGAATCGAACGCTTGCTCATAATCTATAAAACTGAGGACCAAAGGTGTTTGACAACGAAGGAACTTCTCAATTATTAACCTCAGAGTGAAAACTTGGTCGACACATCCTCTACCTTTTCTAAAACCACACTGTTCTTTTCTTAAAACTTTATGTATAGCATCTCTCAGTCTAAAAACTATCATATTACTAAGTAATTTGCTACCTACAGAGACCAGACTAATGCCTCGATAATTGTTACCTTTCTTATACAGTGGTTTAATTAAGGTTTTCCTAAAATCATTAGGTACTTCCCCTTTTCCAAAAATCATATTCATAATTTTCAGTATTTCTAATCTCAGAGCCACCATATTTAAGAAACTCATTTATCACACTATCAGCACCTGGGGCCTTATTATTTTTTAATCCTTCTAGTACTGTCACTAATTCTTCCTCACAAAACAAATCTTCCTTCACATCCAGGGGTATCACAAACTTTCTCATTTTCATCTGTATCCTTTCTTGCAACCGTATCTCGGTTTAGCACATTCTCAAAATGTTCCTCCCATCTCTCTTTAACTCTTTCCTTATCACTAATTGTGGCCCCATCCCTATCTTTAACTGGGACTAGTCTGGATTGACAACTCCCCCTCAATTTATTAATGTGACATAATAAAATTTTACTTTTATGTCGTCTAGCTGCATCTTCCAGATCCTCAGCAATTTTATCCAAGGCCTCCACTTCACATCTTCTTATTTCATATTTTAATACTTTCTCCACTTTCTTTACATTCCTTTTATTTTCATATGATCTATCACTCAGATGATTCTTGTGCAAATCCCTTCCCCTCTCTATTAAACATAAATCTTTTTCACTAATATTCCTAGCTGCAGTCTGAACAGTCTTCCCTAAGACACTATAAGTAACTTCACAAATTGTTTTTCTAAAATTATTCCATCCCATAACCCGTGAACTATAAACACGAAAACAGAGCTATTGCATACATATTGGTAGGTACATTTTTGCTACGTAAATATTATGCTTAAGATAGAGTATTACCAGGCTGAGATATAGTAATGTAGAAACTTTGGAAAGAGCCTATTCAATTGAGAGTTCTACTGCCCTTTTTACGGGCAAAAAGTAATTGGAGTTCAGCTAGCCTACCTCCCAAGCCCTTTTCTGCTAGCCGGCTCAACTCCTGGCTGGATGTAAATGGGGAAGCTTACAAATTTTAGCAAAATTTCTTCATTTAAAGCAGTGTTTACTAATCGATTGATATCAGAATTGAATCGGAGCATCTTTACTAGTTTCATGACTTTTTTTGGAGGTTAGAAGGTTAAAAGCGTGACAGAAAATCACGCTGGCAGAACGTGACAGAAAAATGTGAAACCTGGGGTAAATGGCGGCGGCAACACCGTTTCATCTTTAATTTTTCTTTCAGAGTTTGCAAGACCTGGCTGCTGAAAATGAGGGAATCATTGTGTGCCCCAAAACGAAGGAGATTTATGACATCCGAGAAATGAAAAAAGTCTACGTTATGTGAATTTCTATTGCTTTAACTTTTTTGACGACTATTTTCGCAATTAAACTCGGTTTATTTCGTTACTATCACATATCACAGTTCAAAATTACAAAACACACTCTTAGTGTCCAACATTCGCCATCAAGGCCGTATCCAGGGGTAGGGGGGTTGCCGGGTTTGACTCCCCAAACTCCTGTCCGACTCGTAAAAAAATAACAAAAATACATACAACAAGTTTTTTTGCCCCCCCTCCCCCCCGAACAAAAATCCTGGATACGCCATTGATCGACATTCAGTGTTTTCCCTAAAGTGCCATCATTTTTACCCCTTCTTCTCTCATTATATATGCGTGTGACCAAGCGTTTAATTTACTAATGTACACCAAGCCTACTCACAGGAATGGAGTAGGAAAGTAGCCCCCTCCTAAAGAGTAGCTGCGTAAAAGAGTACTTCCTCTGGCCACCCCCTCCCTCAGATCAGGAGTGATTCCACCTAAGATTATACATAATGCCTGGGCAGGATGAAGACATTAACAAAACGACGAGGCAATTATGCAAAATTACCTCAATCTGTTACACTAAACTATAGATCTAAGTCCATTTCTTAATTTTTCCGTCTAAATTCCCATTATTTATATTCATCGAAAATTTATGTTCATACCAATAATAATTACTTGGCGATCTTCATCAGAAATATAATTTGGCGAGAAACTTAGGTGGATTTATTTACTTTCCAACCTCTTGAATTTTCGCTATTTCTTGAGTATTTTTTATCATTTTAACTTTTATTTAGGTTGGGGGGAGGGGGGCTTAGTATCACTCGAGAACATGGGGCCAAATACTATTCTGACTTAATCTTTTATTCGCTCCTGTTTATTGGTATATACCCTCATTTTCGTTAAAAGTTTTTTATAAAATTTGGCATTAATTCATTCTTAGAAATTATTAGAAAGAGGTTGATGAATGATGGTACTTGAAAATACAGGTATTATTTACATTAAGAACAAACACAAGAAAAACATTGAAACTGTTTAGCAGATATCGTCTGAGAACTCGTTCAAATAACCTAATTCAACAACTCAAAAATTGAAAAAAGTCAACCTTACGGCACCGTCTTTAAAAATTAAATAGAAGTTTTTGAACAGTTACTTGCATTAAAACTGTTCAGCAGATATTATCTCAGAACTCGTCCAAATAATCTGATTCAACCTCGCGGCACCGTCTTTAAAAATTAAATAGAAGTTTTTGAACAGTTACTCGCTTTGAAGCAGTTTAGTAGATATTATCTCAGAACTCGTCCAAATAATCTGATTCAACTACTCATAAAAATTGAAAAAAGTTAGCCTTACGGCATCGTCTTTAAAAAAATAAATTTTTTTATATCAATTACTTGCATTGAAACTGTTTAGCAGGTATCATCCAGGAATTAATTCAAATAACCTGATTCAACTACTCATAAAAATTGAAAAAACTCAACTTAACGGTCATTAAAAATTAAATAGCTGTGTTTCAACAATTACTTGCATTAAAACTGTCTAGCATATATCATCTGCGAACTCGTTTAAATAGCCTGATTCAACTACTCATAAAAATTGAAAAAAACTCAACTTAACGGTCATTAAAAATTAAATAGCTGTGTTTCAACAATTACTTGCATTAAAACTGTCTAGCATATATCATCTGCGAACTCGTTTAAATAGCCTGATTCAACTACTCATAAAAATTGAAAAAAGTGAACCTTACGGCACCGTCTTTAACAATTAAAAAGTTGTTTTTCAGCAATTACTTGCTTAAAAAAAAAAATGATATGGGTAGCAATGCTTAATGAAATGAATCATTTGAAAATTTCCGTTACTATTTGAACAAGGCCCACAGAAAAACAGGCATAATTCGTATGGCTGAAGAGACAGTCTGAAGTCTTCAGAAACAGTCTGAAGAGCATGGGTAACTTATAAGAATGGGAACTAACGCTAGTATCGACAAAAAAAACAAACAAAAAAAACTGTCAACGTCATACAGCGCTTGATATTTTTTTTTAGTGAGTAATCAGATTAATTAATTTATTTAGTTTAATTGATAAAAATAGGGTGGCAATAAGTGTTTAATTTCAGTTCCTGACAAAAAACCATTACAAAGCTTGATAGTCTCCTAACGTTAACTTGAGTGTCTCTTAACGTTAGATGGTGTTGATATTTTTTTTGTCGACACCCGTGTCAGTTTCCGCTCTTAAAAGTTACCCTTACTCTTTGGTTCAGCCCATATACAAGTATTTTATATTGTCATCAACAAGTCGAAGCAGGACTGTATCCAGGTTGTTTTTGGGTTGGGGGGGGGGGTAAAACTACAAAACACAACACAAATTTGTTAACATGTATTTCTGTTGCTTATATCAGAAAATTTTCGGGGGTAGGTGGGCTCAAACACGGTAACCCATCCCTGCATGGGGCTCTGCGTCGAAATATTTATTTTTCTCACAAGGAAGATTAGCAGGGCCGTTAAATGTTCAATCAGATATACCAAAATTGTTTTCTAAGCTATTCTGAAAAGGGAGGTCAGCAGGGCGACCAATATTTAATCACACTTTGATTCTCCTGATCTAGATTGCCCTGGTGACCTCCTTTTGAGAAATGCGTAATTAATAGCTTTTCACAATTATCTGAGAAGAGGGAAAAAGTCAAATACTAACTTTGGTTTTGACAGGGACATTGTTGTGCAAAAATAATCTTACCGCAGACGTGTATTTTATATATTTTTGCTTCTTTTGTACGATTCGGACGAAAACTGGGAGGAGAGGAAAACCTAGTAATCTCCTTTCCCCGATACAGCCAAGTTCTCTACTTTATCGTGAATTGGCATTTCCGGGTGGGATGCCAATAATGGATGGAAGATGGAACAGGAAAATGGGAAAAAGCGCAATAGTGGAAGAAGCCGGGAGCCTGGCAAGCGATAGGTCAATCGGGAGGCACTGGTCTTATCGTCCTTTACGCCATCCTGGCAAGAGCCGTAAGTTAAGTTATTCCCCTGGTCACAAGCACAGATAATTTAGCCATTAACTAGATGATAACCCGACTCTGATTTATCCCCTTCCCCATTAATTGCTAACAGCCATTAATTAAATGATAACCCGACTCTGATCTACCGCTCATTAATTAATTAGCCGTTAATTGCTAATAGCCATTAATTAGATGATAACACGACTCTGATCCCCCCCCCCATATCATTAAAGATCAGGAGTTTGTTTTTTTCTTGGCAATTTAAAAATAGAACAGACTGTGCTAGTTCAGTAGTGATATTGACTTGAACAATATTTGGTTGATATAGAAGATAAATTTCTAAAAAATTAACTGGAAATATGAAAATATACTATAAGTAAATATACTTAATTACCGAAAATTGAAAAAAAAGAATAAGGACAAAAGGAATGAAAAAGCAAAATATACCAAAAAAAAACCTTCATTGATACCGAAATGCACTTGAACGAGAGCATACCTTTACCTGACAGTCCAGTATCAAGAAAAAAAAAAAAAAAAAAAAAAAAAAAAAAAAAAAAAAAAAAAAAGACCAGCACCATATCGATAGCACTTAACCCAAATCTGCGGGAATTCCCCGAATTTTCTCGAAAGAAAATTTGGTTATCCTAAATTCTTCAAAAATTACTGTTCATAAATACATGAACGTAGCAGGAAATACAAACGGATTTTTTTTTTGCTAAGCTTAATTTCCAAGGATATTTTTAAAAGCCCATTTTTTTTTGGGGGGGGGGGGGAGAGTCGGAGACAGTGAATGCATAATGTGTATAGATAACCGAGTGCCGACTAGGGTGTAAAATTTCAAGCATAAGAAATACATGAAAATCGCACAAAGTAATATTTCATTAGAGAGAACAGCTATAAATTGTCAGAATAAAGCTTTCTTTTTACCGGGCGAAGCTCTTTCCCCTGATATTTCAGTAAGTAAGTAATTTAATTTCTTTAACCTTCATCTTACCCTGTTAAAATAACTCAACCCCTAGTTCTCAAAAACACGAAAAGGATAATTAAAACAATTAGAATGTAAAAATTAATCCGATCTTTGGGCTGGTGCGATTTTTAATCTCGAGATTTTTTGCGATTACAGTTCTTCAATGCATCTTTTACAAAAGCCCCATGAAGTTTGACACAAAAAACATTCATGTGCTATAAATATATTGGAAAGCTAAAAAGTGACAAACCATTTTCTCCTTCAAAATCTAAAAACAACATCAGTGCCCCCATCGATTTCAAAATCATGAAGTTTTTAGGGCAGTGTAATGACTGCTTACAGAGGCTTTTTTCATTAATAAATGTTGTTTGTTAATTGATTACATTTTATCAGGACCCAGCGTATCCCAGACCCAGCGAATATTGGTTTACACCAACCAAGGGTGTACCCAGGATATTTGTCCGGGTTAGGAGGGGGGGGTGTTCTTTTCCAATGGGGTTACATTATTCAATTTGTTTATAAGCATGTTTGTGATTCTTTTTTGGATTCTTCCAATTCAGACAAAACAAAATTTCGGGTAGAGGTCAAACCCGGAACCCTGGATACGGCCTTGATACCACCCATATATACGGAGATAAAAACAGAGAAACGGAAAAAAGAAGAGAAATAATTATAAACAACGAACAAAATAGATTATATTACAAAGGAAAGAAAGAAGTGAGCAAGAAAAGGTAAATAGAAATTACTGAGGCTCAAACAAAGACACATTGGGATACAAGCCAAATTATTCAAGTAAAAATAAAAAGAAAAGGATTGATCATACAATTTTTTTTTTCAATTTATAAGCAACTGATATGAGGACGCCTAAATAAGTTTTACATTTACCGGATTCAGTCTTGGGTTCAAAAATATTTGTTTCTAAAAAATTGACTTTACTGATCCATTCCCTCGAAAAAAAAAAAATCCTGATAGTCGTAGCATTTTTTTTTATAGTTAAATGCGAATTGACAGCACAAAAAAAAAGACACTTGGCCGTAACTTAGTTCCTGCTTTCTCATTTTTATAACTTTCTCTAAGTCAAAATCTTAAACAGCTTCACGAAATTATTTGTTGGGAAGGTTCTGAAATACTAGCTAGCAAACATGCAAGGGAATTCCTAGTTTGACTGGAGCACTAAGGGGTTCAAGTTAGTCATTTCCCCCTCCAAAGGGACAGAATTGGAAGATTCAAGCGTAAAAATGAACTCAATGAAAAATTCTCCTGCTTCTATTCTGATCTTCCAAAAGTTTTCAATTTCATTCAATTATGATGCCTGATACTTATTTTCAGTCACAGTAAGTAGATTCCTATCTTATGTATTAAAAAATATATACATATATCACCTCGATTATAAAAACAACTCCTTAAACAAAGAAAAAAATTGCGCTCACTCCCCAGCATTTTCTGCTTGAGCATTGCGCGGTTGAGGTTGGATCTCTGAACGAGGAATATCTGCTCTATTGTTTTTATTATCAGCACTTAAAGTTTCATGACACAAAGGACATTTATCCTGAACGTACAACCACTTTCTCAGACATACACCATGGAAATAATGTCTGCACCGGGTAATTTTAGCGGTTTCCATATCATTAAAACAAATCGCGCATGCGTCACCACGCCTCTGTAACTCCTCACTACTTGCCTCTGGTAAACTTGCAATTTTATCAACGGCTGTTTTTCTCCTCACAAAGACTTTCCATCCTGAGCGTGCTTCACACCAAATATTAAAATAAGCATGAATACAGATCATAGCGGCTCGAATACAACCACCGGATTCAAATATCATTATAAACGCTCCATTCAGAAATAATAAAATCCCGAATATGAATTCAATTGCATTGCCTGTGGATTTCACCCAGTAGACATAGTCATCTAGATCTTCCCAGTAGTCATCATGTCTCGCATCAATTAGAAATAAACTATAAATTGTTAAAGATATTAACACTTTGATAATAACTTCAACGCTGAATGCTGTAACAGCGAATATCCATGTACTGAACTGGTGAGATATGTGTAAAACGTAAATCATATAAGCAGGAAAAATAATCAAAAATAGACAGACCATCCAAGATCGAGCATGTCGTTGAAATGACGGATTCCTCGATGTACACAGAGACATTAATACCGGATTCAATGTAGAATGTATGAAATGTAACATACATGTTAAAAGTAAGCAAGAATTCCGGAAGAGTCGAACTATTCGCTTTTTGGGGGGCAGCGTTGTCAAACCATTTTGCATAGCTAATAGAACAAAAAGTATTGCTGAAATAGTGCCAAAAGAATCCTCTTCTTCCGTTACAAGCAAAACAGATTGAAAAAAGCTACATATTTTTCCTGACACATAGGAGTAAACACTGGACATTCCTAAAACAGCCAAATTTGTATCACAGCCAGTTGCCAAAACGGACTCTAACAGTGGCGTGAACATACCATTTGGGTTTGATGAAAGTTCCGTGTAATGCGCGCGAGTAAATAGGTATGTATTGATAAGCATTCGTAGTACCCAAAAAGATCTGAATAAATTAGGTACATCCAATCGATGCCATTCCGTTTCAATAAATGTATTCCAGCCAAAATTCTGCACCATTCTTTTTCCGTAGTGAAATCTTTCATGAATTACATCCATAATAGTTCCAAAACTTAAATATGTAATTGCAAATAGGAACAAAAATGGTACTAAAGATGCATAAACTGCTGCATACTCTCTCAAAGCGGCGGGTATTGGCAACCCTGCTAAAACTACAGGAATCACAAAGCTGGAGACAATAAAATTTTTCACTGAATTGTCTTTCACGACTTCTTGTGCCTCCCAAAAACACTTTGCTAACACTAACTGCTGCACTAAATAGTAGAAAATAATTTGAAAATGTTTTGACGATTGAGAAAAATTCAACTGGAGTAAATTCTCAAAAATACTGGCTGTTTCAAGGTCACCATTCAAAGCATAACGACTCACTTTGTGAGAATAAAACATTATAATAACTGAGGCCATGAACCGGTAGAGGCTTAGCAGCTGCTTTGTCCATAAGGTCAGGATTCCCAAGAAGATGGACGTACCTAATAACATATGAACGTTAATTTCTGAATATAAATACAACTAATTTTAGACTGAGTGGAGACGATCGAAAAATTAATTGAATATAAAATTAACATCTCCAGAAAATATTCATACAAGGGGAGAGGCTTGAAAAGCAAAAATTAAGCTTAGGATTATCACATTTTCGAGGGAATTCCCAAGGATGAATGTTGTCTTAGGGAATCCCCCCTTCCTCATTATTTATTTGAAGGATTTCTCTGGACCAAATTAAGCACTTTTTGAGGCTTCATTCCAAAACTACTACTACTACCACAAACAGCTCACTGCAGCGCCAAACCGCCTGAGCTTCTCCATAGCTGCACACGCTCTTCCTCCATTCCAATTTATTCAAAACCTCCATCTTTACACCCTCCCAAGAAGTTCCCATTTCTTTAAATCGTTTCTTACGACATCCTTCCACCCCAACCGGGGACGACCTGCTTTTCATTTGGCCCTAGATGGTTGGCCGACAAGCCTTTTTCAAAACCAACTTATTTTCTCTTTTTAAAACTTATATTTGACACTACCACAAGGCTGTTAGATGAGAGACTAAGAAACGAATTTACGTCTTCGGATGAAAGTAATATATAAGAAAAAGAATTAAAAAGAGGAAGAATTAAAATAAGTTAAAACGAAAGTAAGAAATTTTTACTCCTTAAAAAAAATACCTTAAATCAGCCTAAAACAAGACATTTTTTTTCCTTTTTACTATTGATGGGATAATGCTACAATGTCCAATTCCTTGTTCTAATTCAGATCATCCGCCTCGACGTCCCGAAGAATCAAACCAATTCCCAATTTGATTCTAAGAATACAATTTTTTACAACATTGATAACAAACAAAAGATTTCAGATGACGACACCACCTAATCAAGTTAATATTCGATGCGTTTCTGATGCAATAATTTAAAATAATAACGCGAAAGTTATCTCAAGAGCTGCTAATCAATAGTCAGAATGTTAAGGTTCGTTTCATGGGTGCCGGCAGGAGGGCCGGGGGGGCATGGTCCCCCCCTGGAAGTTTGGAATTATAAATTAATTATAAGGAAACCAAAGGAAAGAGAGCAGAATAGGGAAAAACCATGGAAAAAATGTGTTTCCCCATTGTTGGCTGCCTGCCAATAGATTTTGATCCTTAATAAGGAAAATATAACTTCTAATTTGTGACTGAGGGACCCCATTCCAGTTTTCCACAAACATTTTTTTTATATGATTTGGTTGGAGTAGCAAAAAAAAAATCCAATTCTTCATAGTAATGGATGGTAAGTAAATAACGATCCTTGTCAATAACAAAACTATAAAAGCCTCTAACTATTGATAACACGCAATCAAAGAATCAGCTTTTTATGGTGATCCTAGATACGTATTTGTTTATTAGTAATTAGCGCTGTTATTAGTACACAAGAAAGTTTGTATAATTATAGAAAACAAAAGGAAAACAACATCATAAGAAGTAATTACGGTAAAAATACGCCGGCAACTTTTGCTTCCATTGCGTAAGTACCCATGAGCTGATATATGAAGCCACTATAATCAGAAATGTTTCCCTCGAACGGAATTTTAGGAATTTCTGTATTTTCCCCCCTGAATAGAAAGGTTTTTTGTGTTTTATTATTATTCATTTTCAAGGAATGATTGTATTTATCTAGTTGTCACTTTCAAAAGACTTTATTTTTTTACAGTTATGAAGCACAAAGGTGTCAAATACATTGGCTTTTGGTATTCAACATTAAATTAAAGTGTTGAATCAAAAATTTTTATCTCATTTTCTCAGTTTTAGTTTTAATGTTTTACTTTGAACAAACTACTTTGATAATGTGTTATCAAACATTATAACAAAGCCATTAAATATTCTGGTGTTTGATAACGAAGTTCAAAACTATCGATATTGTTAAAAAATATCCGTCCAACCCTTCGAAATTGCTCAAGAGAACTGAATGCTGGGAGTTTTTATCTTACTTTTTGTAAGTAGGCTATTGTTTTGTGTATTTTTTTTGCAATTACTTACTTTTTAATTTTTATGTACTTTTACTTTAATTGACATACTTTTTCCATTGCCTTGAGAAAAATGTTTGTCTCTAAGCTTCATTAAAAAAAAAAAAAAAAAAAAAAAAAAAAAAAAAAAAAAAAAAAAAAAAAAAAAAAAAAAAAAAAAAACTGAAAGTAAGGAACAACATTAAAATTTTAAACAAACAGAAATTTCGTATATGAGGAGGGTTGCCCCCCTCCTCAACACCTCGCTCTTCACGCTACAGTTTTTCGGCACTTTCAAAAAAGTTACTTATTGTTCAAATTAAACGACTTTTTTTTAAGAGTCGTCTTTAAAGAACTGGGATGAAATTTAAACTTTAGCGTAAAAAGCGAGGTATTGAGGAGGGGAAACCCCACTCATATACGCAATAATTTATGTTCGCTTTCATGTTGCTACTTACTCGCAGTTAAAAAAAAACTTGTTGCTTTTTATTTAATTTCTGATCGGTTTTTAAATAACGCCAGGATACCTGGCTTCAACTCCACGGAAAAATCCCCCTCCTCAAAGAAATATCCTCTGGACCATTCAACCCAAGGGAAAATTTACCCCGGACAATTACCCTTAACATCTCCACGCGTAAAATTGAATCGGTAAAAAGAAACCAAGACATATAAAGAAATTTCGTATAGGAATTCTGGCAAATTCACCCAGTGTAAAATTTCCTCTGAAAAGTTCAACCCTGGAAACTTCCCTCTCCATGGGAAATTCTCCCTGTGCAAAATCCTCCCTGCAGAAAAATTCGGACTCCCCTCTTAGATAACTTTGAAGACCACACTGCCTTTCCATAACGAAAGTAAAACAGTTCAAAATAGGGATGAAACCTTTTAATTGACAGTGAACAGATATAAATTTTTTTTAAATGGATATTTCGAACACATATACAGTGTTCATCATCAGCAGTAAAAGCAGTTTTATTGCTGATGATGAACACTGTATATGTGTTCGAAATATCCAGTTAAAATTTTTTACATCTGTTCACTGTCCTATGAAAAGAATAAACTGAATTAATTCCCTTTCATCCTAGAATATTTGTTGCGTCTCCCCCAGAAAATGAACAAGAGGAGGATGCGAGCAAAGACATACTTCATTGAATGTACTAAGACTGAAAACACAAGTTCATGTAGACAGGTGACTCGTCCTCATGACGAGTAGGCAGGTGACTCGCCCTCATGACGAGTAGGCAGGTGACTCGTCCTCATGACGAGTAGACAGGTGACTCGTCCTGTCTACTCGTAGACAGTAGATAGTAGACAGGTGACTCGTCCTCATGAAAGTTGGCCCTGAGCAACGGAGAAACTTTTTTCTATTTTTCTTCATCAAGTATTTTCGAGCGCTTTTCAAAAAGTTAAAGTTCCTTTTCATCAATGATATATCTAGGAAACAAAACCCATGGGACTGTGACCCGCTAAAGGCTAGATTTTTGCATTCATTTATCACCAAATTCATTTGCCTCCTCTGCTGAAACAGACCGCTTCAAGTAGGGACAGCCTCAAAGATTTATGTATTTTTTCTCTTTTGTTTTCAACAATTTAAATTAATTATGATTAATCGTATTTTAAGCAGAAGTTAAAGAACCAGCAAAAATGGGGCAACCCCCCACCATTTCAAGTTTTTTAGTCTTAGAGCTAGAGATCCGGAAACAGTAACAGCAACTGATGTTAGCAACAAAGGTTTTTTCCTTCTTTTTTTTCCATCAGAAATTTTAACACAAGTTCATGATCGTTGAACTAGAGAAGATGTCAAAACAAATAAATATCAACTAAAATTTAAATTTCAATTAATTTTCCAAGTATATTTGGATGTAGCTTTAAGCTATTTTGTTCTCAAACAATTTTTTTACCACACTTTTATGCTCACCAAAAATGTTTCTACATTTTATAAAAACAGTAGAAAAAGTCAATATGAAAAAAAACTAAAACTATTTTAAATAATTCTTTAATTAACTGAAAAGTTGTTGCTAGGTTATAGTAGGTAACACGGGCTAGCTTATAAAAATGGGCACAAAATATGCATTTTTGCCCTTATTACAAAATGGAAAAAGCAAAAGTAAAACAAAGATAAACAAAATAAACACACCAGGAGAATAATAAATAAAAGGAAATAAGTATTACTTCAATAATATGTTGCCAAGTGACTTTTGAATGTTTCTTCACAGTTTCAAATTGCACAATTATGGCCACAGTGCCTAAGAATAACAAAAAAATCTATGCTATTTCGTCATCCATTGCTATCAGGTGTCTGTTTAAGACATACGACTCATAAAATGTATTTTATTTACCTATTTTATTATTTTATTTATAAAATTATAAATTAATATTTATAATTTTATTTATATATAAAATTATAATATTTTGTTATTATATATTTTATAATATTTTATTTTAATATTATAATAATTAAATAAAATAATATTTTATTTTATTTTTTTTTTTTTTTTTTTGCAAGACTGCATCCCGGTTTAAATTAAAAGGGTTGGTCACTGACAAATTTCATGTGCATAAAGAGAAAAGAAACTACGCCGGAGGTAATGGGGAGGCAGGATCTGAGCAATAGCAGAAATGGTTGCAGGGATTAACGGGTCAAGTAGTGTAAGGCGCTTCAAGCAAAAGCGGAAGAAACAACTGAAGCAACAGTAGGACTGGGCGCTTTCAGCACATTTAGAATTCTATTGGTACTTGTGTATTATAGCGAGCACACTGTTGTTTTTGATTTATTTGTTTCTGTTTTTTACCAGGCGTCATAGTATCTACCCAGTGGTCGAATAATATCGCAAGAGGGCTCATTCTAACGAAATTAAAAGTTCTAGTTCCCTTTTTAAGTAACCAAAAATTGGAGGGCACCTAGGCCCCCTCCCACACTCATTTTTCCCAAAATCACCGGATCAAAATTCTGAGATAGCCATTTTATTCAAAGAGTTACATTGAGGTCAATTTTAATTGAGGTCTGCAAGTTACAAACTTTGATTTGTAACATTACATATAGTTTGATTTGTAACATTACTTTACATACAGTAATGGTTATTGGGGAGTGTACAGACGTTTTCAGGAGGATTTTTTGTTTCGGTGGGAGAGGGTTGAGGGGAGGGGGTTATATGGGAGGATCTTTCCATGGAGAAATCTGTCATGTGGGAAGAGAATTTCTATGAAATGGGCACAGGATTTTCTCGCATTATTTAAAAAAAAAATGAAAAAATAAATATGAAAAAGTTTTTCAACTGAAAAATGAGGAGCAGGATTAAAACTTAAAACGAAGAGAACTTATTACGCATTTGCAGGGTTCACCTCCTCCTAATACCTCGCTCTTTACGCTGAAGTATTTTTAGTAATTTCAACTATTTATTCTACAGCCTTTGTGATTCATGGGTCATTCTTAAGGAATTGGGACAAAATTGAAGCTTTAATGTTAAAAGCGAGGTATTGATGAGGGGACGAGCCCCCTCATATACGTAATAAAAACATACGAATATAGAAGTTCGTTACGTAAGTTAATTCGTAAGTTACGTATATTTTTTTACTAATAGAAACGTTCCTAAAAAACTAAAAGTTCTAGTTGTCCTTTATAAGTAACGAAAAAATTGGAGGGCAGCTGGGCCTCCTCCCCTGCCCTTTTTTTTCAGAATCGTCCAATCAAAACTATGAGAAAGCCATTTAAAATATGAAATTATATGAAAGGGGCTGTTTTTTCAACTCAACTTTTTAAAACAGTAAAAAACTTTAGCGTAAAGAGCAGGGTATTAAGGAGGGACCATCCCCTTTCATATACAGAGTAATTTCTGTTCGCTTTAAGTTTTAATGTCGCTCCTTATTTTCAGTCAAAAAAAACTCGTTTTTTTATTTAATTAGCTTAGTCTGAGTAAAATGAACTACTATGCAGGTGTATTTTAATTAAATATTTAATGTATAGAGTTGGTTAGGTATATAATATAATGCGTTCTGGGCGGCCTGCTTTCCATTATTATCTGTTGTATTTTTCATGATTTTGCTACTAAAGTATTATATTTTCATCTTATTTTGGTACAATTCATTAGGATTAAATTAACACTGAAACAATACATAAGTACAATTCTATTTCTGCTGGTGGGGTGTTTTTAGTAAAACTAAATTCCCTAATTTCGTATTGCAACTTAATTTATTACATCTTATTAATTTTTTGTTATTAATATTTAATAATGTAGAATAGTCCTCTAAATGCCACCTCAATAATCACCATTTGAAACATGCCCAGCAGATTTTCAAAGCTGAAACGGGTTGGAGTGGGGGGATTGTACCCACTTTAGGCGTCAATTTGAATGCCATAAAAATTCTTGCGTTCTGATTTCAATAAAGTTTAACATGTCCAACTTCCTACAAATGCATTTGTACATTCAAAAAATAACACTTCTCGAGTGTATACCATATAATATACAGGTACCCGTTGAATTGCAGAGAAAATCCCCCTCCCTGCATTTTCAAGAACTGGTGCGATTAATGATAGATTAATGCTAATGAACTCTACAGAAATACGATGAAAATAAAATATTTTAGTAACAAAATCTTGAAAATTCTTTTCTTTCGTTGCATCTAGTGTTACCAACAGTTTGTTGTTCAGGAGTTTCGGTTACTATTTAGCCGAGTCGTTCCATACACATAGTTTGTTATTACGAGTTTTCAAACACCAATACATTCAATACATTCAAACACCAATTCAAGCTGTATCCCCGGAAGTGAACAGAAGAATCAGCTAGAACAGTTTTGTTCCACGGGTTTGTAACCAATGGAACCATCTTCCAGTGGACGTTGTACATTCTGAAAGTTTTGGCGAATGTAACAGCTCAATATCCAATAGTTATGTTCAGCCATATGAATTTGAGAATCCTAGATTTAGTTTTGAAAAAGGCTATGAGGTGTCGTCTTTTTTTCTTTTTGTTGCTTTGGTATTTAATCATATTAGACACTACAAGTGCTTTAAAATATATTCCTATTTGCGTGAAAAGTGAAAACTTTCTACATTATGATAATAATAAATAAATAAATAACGCCTATGTTTTGAAATAGGCTATTGGCACGGTGTAAAACCTTTGCCTCTGGGGCTGCATGTAGTTCAGGCAGCCCCATTTTTTTTCAGGCAGCCCCATATTTTTGTTGATTTGGTTATTTTTGTGAAGAGGGCTATCTACAAATATTGATTGCATACCATGAGGAGCAAAAGGAGTTAGCAGCTGGACGATTTCTGACCATTGTCACTCAAAAGCACAATAGATCTCATAATCTGCAATTAAATGAGCCCTCTCCCAACTTTTTACACCAATCCATTCTAAATAATGAGGCCACAGGAAAAATGAAGACAAAAAAATAGGAGATAGATAACTCTTTAGCAAGTCTAAGCTATTACACTATTGCTAAGACTATAATAAGAGTAACAAGCTATTTGCAACATCGCTTAGCATCAGGTATAACTAATTTATCTTATAACCTTCACAAGAGTAACAAGCTATTCACAACTTCTTTTAGTACCAGGTATAATTAATTTCCAGGTATAATTAATTTCTCTTATGACTATCATAAGATTAACATAATTTCTAAATTTTATTATGATTACCGTAAGGGTCGTTAGGATGAAACTCAAGACTTTATCCGTTCCGTTACTATTGTTGATGAGCTTCAGTCTAGTAATGCAGATGTAGATGTTGCTTTTGAGTTTATCCAAGAGGTTATAAAAGAAGCATGTGGTAGGTTCATTCCACGTTACTACATTAAGGAAGGTACAAGAAAAAGAAGAAAACTGCTAAAATTTGTACTTGACGCTATTAGTGATCAAAATAAACAATGGAGAGGGTATACGTTGGAAAAAACCGAAGACTCGGGGTGTGCGTATAAAAGGGCTCGGAATCGCGCTACTTGATCTCTACGCGTAAAACGGGAATCACTCGAATCGTCAATCATTACTAACATTCGGGGGTGTCCAAAGAAAGTTTTGGAAGAATGTTAATAGAAACAAGGCTGATTCCTCGACCGATTGGTGCATTTTGGATGACCCAGCTACTAGTGAATTAGTAAGCGATGATCAGAAAAGAGTTGATGTGTTTAATCAAGTGTTTTCAACAGCTTTTGTAAATCCGAATGCCGTTCAAGCGTGGAGTTCACCCCATTTTACCAAATTTGTTTCAGCAGATAAATGTGCCCTTCGATGACTCTGATAATTCTTCAGAGCAGGATTTGAAAATTCTCCATGACCTTTCCATTAATAAAGCTCCAAATATAGATGGTATTTCTAACGCTTTTCTTCGGAAGCCAGCCACGTGTTTAGCTGAGCCTCTTGCATTTTTGTTTGACCGTTGTCTATTGAGGGTAAATGCCCCTTAGCGTGGAAAAAAGCGGTTGTAAAGCCACTCCACAAAGGAGGATTTAAGTTCCGATTTGCAAATCATTGTCCAATCTCAAACACCTCAATTTTTCGAGAAAAGATTATTGTATATCGGATACAGGATTACTTTGAGCGAACTAAATTATGGCAACCATCCCAATATGGTTTCAGAAAAAAACAGGTCATGGAATACGTAGTTGCTAGTAGTTATAAAATTTCCAAATTATGTCTGATTTCGGTATGAAGTTTGGTTGCTTGTACATTGAGTTCAGTAAAGAGTTTGACAAAGTTTCAGTTAATTTGTTGCTTGAAAAACGTGAAAAGTATAAGCTAGACAGTAGAACTTAGCATAGATTAAAGATTACTTAACAGTCCGTTCCCAGCAAGTTATAGTCGGTAGTGCACTTTCAAGTGAATGCCCAATTTTGAGTGGTGTGCCACAAGGTAGTTGTTTGGGCCCAGTGTTATTATGTTGGTTTGTCAATGATTTGCCTGAAGAAATTCGTCACTCCACTTTCAAACTGTTTGCGGACGATGTAAAACTGTATAAAAGTGTCACCTCCCTGGTAGACATCGCCCTTATTCAAGAGGATCTGAATCGACTGAACGGACTGAAACAGTCCGTTCCCAGCAAGTTATAGTCGGTAGTGCACTTTCAAGTGAATGCCCAATTTTGAGTGGTGTGCCACAAGGTAGTTGTTTGGGCCCAGTGTTATTATGTTGGTTTGTCAATGATTTGCCTGAAAAAATTCGTCACTCCACTGTCAACTGTTTGCAGACGATGTAAAACTGTATAAAAGTGTCACCTCCCTCGTAGACATCGCCCTTATTCAAGAGGATCTGAATCGACTGAACGGACTGAAACAGTCCGTTCCCAGCAAGTTATAGTCGGTAGTGCACTTTCAAGTGAATGCCCAATTTTGAGTGGTGTGCCACAAGGTAGTTGTTTGGGCCCAGTGTTATTATGTTGGTTTGTCAATGATTTGCCTGAAGAAATTCGTCACTCCACTGTCAAACTGTTTGCGGACGATGTAAAACTGTATAAAAGTGTCACCTCCCTGGTAGACATCGCCCTTATTCAAGAGGATCTGTATGTCCTAAATGATTGGTATAAATCGAACTCCATGCTCGTAAATCACCGAAAATGTTGCGTACTTCATTACTTTTCAAAAAGCTCGACTTATCGTTATTTTTTTGGTGATACATCTGTTTCATCTGCGGATTCAGTAAGAGATTTAGGTATTCACTATGATGACTAGTTGAAGTTTCACATGCATGTGCCAATAATTTTGCCAAATACTAATTACAGTCTACTTTAAATTAAGAAAACTTTCAGGAAATTTAACCTTCAAACTTTTATTTCGCTATACAAGACAATAGTAAGCCCGATGGTAGAATATTCTTCCTCTGTGTGGTATCCGGCATGGAAACCTGACTCGCAATAAATTGAAAAGGTTCAACATCGGGTATAAGTCTGTGCCATATTTGAGTAATTTACCGTATCAGCGTCAACTGCAATGTTTGGGACTTCCTTCCCTGCAGTTTCGACGGGACATAATTGACCTGATCAATACGTTACGTATTATGAAGTGTGTTGACAATGTGGACTGGGCTGATTTCTTCAAGCTTAGTCATTATTCAGCCACTCTACGAAACTTGTATAAACTTTATCAGCCGCGAGTACACAAGAAAATAGGTCAATGTAGCTTTATTTACTGAGCAACAAAACTTCGGAATAGTGATACCATAGTGATACCTGATACCATAGTTTCACAGTAATGATGTCACAATAGTTTCAATAGTGATCAGGTATCACCATAGTGATACCTGATACCATAGTTTCTGCGCAAACAGTGCAAATATTTAAGAATGCTGTTGCTGAAACTGAGTTCTATGAACAACAATTTCTGTAATATAGTTAGTTGTATAGTTGTTGTACTGAAGAATATTTCTTGTTTTGTGTTTTGCAGTGTTGCTGTCGAGTTATCATTTCTTGTATTTGTACCGCGACAAGCCTATGACTTTCTTTTGTGTTGAATAAAATAAATGAATAAATAAAAACAAGCTATTTGGAGCTTCCTTTAGTACCAGGTATAATTAATTTCCAGGTATAATTAATTTTTCTTATGACTATCATAAGAGTAAGAAGCTATTTGCAACTTCCTTTAGTATCAGGTATAATTAATTTCTTTAGGCAAAAGTGTTATTTATTGTGGCTACTCCATGCTTTCTCCAAACATTTTCTTAGGAGAAACCTCTGTTTCTTATTTTTGTTGGGGTGGGGGGAGACATTTGTTGGTACTTCACACTTTTGTGATTAACTCAGAAGTCATTAAAAATGTATATAATTTCACTGGATAACCAGAGAATACTGGTGCTGTCTGTTGGTCATTTTCTGAACTATTTTGAAGATGAGATTCAAATTCTTTTAAATTTAGGAGCTAAGCTTACGAATTTCCACCTTATTACACAAAATCGTACCCTTACCTTATACACCTCATTACAATTTGCATGTTAATACACCTTATTACAATTGTGAGATATTAAAATAATAGTCACCTTGTAATAATGCAATTAGTTTGACCAAAGCAGCAGGTACTGAAAAAACCCACTCTGACATGCCTGACCAATCATCTGGCTCTGTGACTGTTGCATTTAGACTAATATCTACAATATCATCAACGAAATCAGCAGTAAAAGCATCAAAATCAGCTTCTTTATGAATAGGAAGAATGTATGGAATTCCAAGGTCCAATGAAAGAAGAACATCTATTGCAAACAATGGTGGCAACCTCAGCAGAATCCCAAGGAGGTTGGATAACGGATAAACAAGGTCAGGATGAACCTCCATTTCTAAAAATAATACAATTAAGAATTTTAATAAGAATAATAGATCACATTTTATACATTAGACTATGCATTATTCCTCCCTCCTTAGATTTTGAAAATATCCTTTTGTATTTTCATGGGAAACAGCAAGAAAACTGCCCCTTCCCCAACATTTTGAAACATGAATTTGCCCCCCCCCCCCTTCACAATTTTGATAATTGGTGCTACTGCTCCCCAATGGAACAATCAAGAAAGTGTCCAAAAGTACTCTAAATCTTTTCAATATTGGACCCCTACATATGCAAAATATTCCAATACAAGTAGAGACTCCAGGAATGGGCGGGGCTTCCTTGAGTACAATTTAAATTGTGCAGTTCTTACCATGGATTTACACAAACCAGATAGCCAAAGGAAGTACCCACCTTGTGGGGCTAAGTACATAATTGGAGGACACCGAGTAGGGCCAAGGGGGCCAAGCCACATTCCCTTAACTTCATACATTCTTTTATTTACATATCTGTCAAACTTTTACAATCCAGAAATGACCTAGGGAATGATCCTATATGACTAAATAATAGCAATAAAAAATTAACTGGATTAACAATGTTAGGGAAATTTCAATTATTGTTTTTTTTTTGCATTGGGACACCCTTGGCCCAAAATTTTACAGATACAAGTTTCACGTCAATTGAAAAAAAAATAGTTCGTAGGCCACCCCAACTCATTTTTTTTTGTATACTAGGGTTCCCTTGGTCCAAGGACTTACGGTTGTCAGGTTCAAGCCATTTGGGAAAACAGTGATTTTCAACCCTTTTGGGCTCTATTTTCAGGCAAGACAACTTTTCTTTTTTTTTTATTTCTTGGTGCATTGGGATATCCTTGGTCCAAATATTTAAGAAGTTTTAAGTAAAAAAAAGAAGAATAAAAGAAATCAGCCAATTTCTGGCCTCATTTCTGGGGGTCTTGTAACTTCTCAGTTCAAGACAGCTATGGGCCTCTATGCCATACACGGAACACCACCTTGAATAGAAAATAGTCAGCAGCATAGGCAACATATATTTAAAGAAAACCCCATGGCATCTGCAAAAGAGGTCAAATTATTTCTACCAAAAACAATCAATTGTATAACATTCAGACTAAGGAGGATCTCTGCTTTGCTGCAACATGGTTTATACATCCAACTGTCGCCATCACAATAATGAACTGTGGCAACATGGTTTATATATCCAACTGTGGCCATTACAATAACAACCTTTTGACTTCTATATAAACCACTAGAAAATACAAACAAGTAGAGTAAAGAACACATCCATATGGACAGAATGAGAAACCCTTGGATAGTGTCGTAACTGGTAAAATTGGTATTTTACCAGTATTTTACATATTTTACCGATATCTTGCATATTTCACTAGCATAATTTATAACGCCTTGCACTTTTCAGAGCACAAAAGCGTGAAAAGACTGACAGAAAAAGGATTGAATATGATTTTGTTTTGGGTATAGCTGTGTTACCCAGTTTGAAAGGTCATCTGTCTGACAATGTCTAATGTTATCAGAACGATAAAGTGTATTATAGTACAGGTAATTATAATTTTAAAATAGTGAAATATTAGCTCAAATTCCAAATACATTAGTTCTGTGAACTGTTAAAGACAGAAAGGGGTACAAGCAGGATTGACATATGACAAACAAGAAAATAAAATTCTAGTTAGATGTCAAACGCCTTTGCCAAATTCAGAGGTGAGAAGGAGACTTCTTGGCCATGTGTGGTCAGTAGTTTTTTCCGAATCGTTGTTGTTGATAAACGTCCCCATGTTTGATGTTTGAGGTGCACAAGTAGGTTTGCTTATTGTGAGGGGGTGGTACCATGTCAACTAAGAATTCCTGGTCCACAATATTGGTGACATAATCATAAAAATCAATCAGGTTTGTTTCAACTGACCAACCAGACCTAAAGCCATGATGACATGATGAGGATAGTTTATTGGTTGTCAAGAGTTTTGGGATTGCAGCGTTAACAATTGCTTCTAGTAGCTTCCCAACAGCAGAGGTAATACTGATTGGCTGGTAATTACTTGTGTCCTCTTTTCTACCACATTGTGTATGGGGATTAAGTTGGCTGTGCACCAATCCTGTGGGATACACTTTTCACCAAGGGATTTCTGAAAAAGGTGAGTGAAAAAGGTGGGGCTGAAAATTCAACATACAATTCTTTTAGAATCCTTGGGTATACACCATCTGGTCTCACTGATTTGTTTGGGTTCAACTTTTTTAGGCATGTCTCTACATTTACCCTATTAACTGCAATTGAAGGTATAGGGTTATGATGGTATAGATGGGGTGGGGTTGGAAGAGGGGCACTATCAGGTGGAGTAAATACAGATGTAAGCTGGCTATTTACAACATTGGCAATTTCTTTTCAGTCAGTTGCATGATCATGTGCCTGCCAGGTTTACAGGCTAATGCATAATTCCAAAAGTGCTTTGGATCTGAGTTGCTTTCTGCTGTTATAGCCTCTTCATGCTGTTCAAGTAGCTTTCTGGATAGATTTCTGACTTGATTTTGTGCCTGGGTATATTTTGTGGTGATTCTTATTGTGTATACTCTGCTTATATAGTCTCCAATACCTTTACTTTTTATTTCTTGTTCTCTTTATTTCATTGATTATAAATGTTAGACTTTTGTGTTTTCGAGCCTGTGTTACTGCAGTATTTTTCTCAGACAACTCTAGCAGTATTTTCTTCATGATATTCCGCAATTTATCAACATCATTCTCATTGATAAAGGACCAATCATGTGCCACCAAATCTTGCCTCAAATGTTTAGTAAAAGCTGATTTTTTGGGATACGGTCTAAGGAAATATTGTATAGCAGCGTAGTTGCTTGCACCAAAGGGCGGTAGGGGAGCTGTGTTTAACAGCGCTTCATGGTCACCCACTATTACTGGGTCCAGCAATGTTTAGGCTAGCCATCCTGGTGCCTAGTCAGAAAGTTTAGAGCTTGGTAAAGTGAATAGTTAGATAGACACTCAAGAAATGGTACAACTGATTTCTGTCCAGAATAGCCACAGCCAGCTGTCTATTGGATAGAAGGTAAGTTTAAATCCCCCACTATGAGAAGGTTTCCTGTCAGTGTAACTTTCCTATCAATTGATTTTACCACTTCAAAGAGGAGCCTCTGTAAATTAGGGGAACTTGGACTTCCGTAAATTGTACTAATATAAATTGGTTCAGCAGTTAATTTATTGATATCCACACTTGTTCTAAATAAGGCTCATAAACAGAATCAATATTAATATTTCCTACCTTGGAAGTTTCTGGGATGAACACGATGATTCCCCTTCCTTCCTGCTTTGATAGGTTGCTGATTATTTTGTATCCTGGTATATTTATCTGTTGTTCCCTCAGGGGGATAGTAGTCCTTTTGGGATTCACTTCAAAGAAGGCATAAATGTCTGAAGTGCCTGATGTAATAATACACTTAATTTCTTGAAACTTGGAAGTTAGACAGTCAGCATTGAAGATAGCACTAAGGCAACTAATCTTCCCACAGCTCATACTAGGGGGTTGATGATATTCCAGAACTCAGCGAATCAATGGATTGCTCAGATTTAGCACTGTAAAAATTGTTGTACAACTCCCCACCAGAAAAAGTATCATTTGCATGTAATAATACACTAGAAGCAAAACTGTGTACAAGTTTTGGCTGCCCACTTAAAGTTCAATCTGAGTTAGAGAGGCAGGAAGTAGAAAGTATTTGATACAATTTTGATTCAGTCAATTCCTCTTGTTTCATATGAATTCTGAAGAATTTGTTTCTTTGTTGCAAGGTTTAAACAGAAAAAATGATAGATGAGTTTGAGATAGTTGGGTTAGCTAAGTGACAGGGATTTATGATGGCTATGTTTAGGGAGCTTATACTCTTTCAACAACTACTGCTGAATAAACTGTCTGTCATCTGGTTTTGCCACCACTCCAAACACAACAAGGCTCAGCTTGTGTCTATGTCTGTCCCTATCTTCAACCATCAACTGCTTCATCTTGTTGTCTAAATGGCTAGAGATTTGGGGGAGTGTCCGCTCATCACATTATATACATACCTCATTAAAATTGACTTTACAAATTACACTGTAAGGCCAACAGTTAATATCAATAAACCTGAGTCAAAGAGACCTTTTAGGTCAGCTGCCAAAAAAGCGAGAATCACATTAAAAATATGCTCTTGGTATGTTTTTATAAGAATGAGTTGTCTTGTTTAGTGTTTTTTTCTTCAGTCCTGATTGAATTTCCTTGAAGTTATGATTCTAGGATTGTCTTAATTTTGAAATTTAGTTTTAATGACCACATGTTTTGTTGTAAGTTTTATTTTATATGTATCTATTCTTTACTAATGAGAGCTCTTAGATATAGAGCCAAAATATTCATTTAGAAATATTTTGAGCTTGACAATGAAAAACAAGAGCTAAGAGCTCATATGGCACTTGTGATGAGGCAAGAAGACCTAAGAGCCAAGAGATCATATGGTATGAGCTCTAACAAAATTCTATGAACCAATAGATTGATTTAAAAGGAAAATCTGAGGCTTAATGCCGGTCAGGATTTAAAATAAGAGCTCTGAGTCAAGATGTCCTTCTAAATATCAAAATTCACTAAGATCCAATCACCCACTCGTAAGTTATAAATACCTAATTTTTTCTAATTTTTCCTCTCCCTTTAGCCCCCAGATGGTCAAATCTGGAAAACGACTTTATCAAGTCAATTTCTGCAGCTCCCTGACATGCCTACCAATTTTCATTGTCCTAGCACGTCCAGAAGCACCAAACTCGCCAAATCACTGAGCCCCTCCCCCCAACTCCCCCAAAGAGAGCGAATCCAGTACGGTTCCGTCAATCACGTATCAAGGACATTTGCTTATTCTATCCACCAAGCTCCATCCCAATTCCTCCACTCAGTGTTTTCCAAGATTTCCCCCTCCAACTCCCCCCAATGTCAAAAGATCTGGTCGGGATTTGAAATAAGAGCTCTGAGACATCAATTCCTTCTAAATATCAAATTTCATTAAGATCCGATCACCTCTTCATAACGAAATACCCCAATTTTCATGTTTTCCAAGAATTCCGCTATCCCCCTCCAACTCTCCCCAATGTCACAGGATCTGGTTGGAATTTAAAATTAGAGCTTTAAAGCACAAAATCATTCTAAGTATCAAATTTCATTAAGATCTGGTCACCCTTACGTCAGTTACAAATACCTCAATTTTCAGAATTACCCCCCCCCCCCAACTCCACCAAAGAGAGCAGATCCAGTCCGGTTATGTTAGTCACGTATCTTAGACAGGTTTTTATTCTTCCCATCCAGTTTCATCCTGATCTCACTGCTTTAAGTATTTTTTAAGATTTCCAGTCCCTCCCAACTGCCCCCCCCCAATTACGCTGGATCCGGTTGAGATTTAAAGTAAGAGATCTGAGATAAGAGGTCCTTCTAAATATGAAGTTTCATGAAGATCTGATCACTCCTTCATAAGTTAAAAATATGTCATTTTTTCTAATTTTTCAAAATTGACCCCCCCCCCCCAATAGAGCGGATCCGTTCCAATTATGTAAATCACGTATCTAAGACTTCTGCTTATTTTTCCCACCAAGTTTCATCCCGATCCCTCCAATCTAAGCGTTTTCCATGATTTTAGGTTACCCCACCCCAAACTCCCCCCAATGTCACCAGATCCGGTCGGAATTTAAAATAAGAGCTTTGAGACACGATATCCTTCTAAAAATCAAATTTCATTGAGATCTGATCACCCGTTTGTAAGTTAAAAATACCTCATTTTTTCTAATTTTTCAGAATTAACCCCCCCCCCCCAATTACCCCAAAGAGAGCGGATCCGTTCCGGTTATGTCAACCATGTATCTAGGACTTGTGCTTGTTTTTCCCACCAAGTTTCATCCTGATCCCTCCACTCTAAGTGTTTTCCAAGATTTTAGGTTTCCCCCTCCCAAATTCCCCCCCCCAATGTCACAAGATCCGGTCGGGATTTAAAATAACAGCTCTGAAACACGATATCTTTCCAAACATCAAATTTCATTAAGTTCTGATCAACTGTTTGTAAGTTAAAATAATTCAATTTTTCTATTTTTTCTGAATTAACAGGCCCACCACTCCCCCCCCCCCCAGATGGTCAAATCGGGAAAACGACTATTTATAATTTAATCTGGTCTGGTACCTGATACGCCTGCCAAATTTCTACGTCCTAGATTACCTGGAAGTGCCTAAAGTAGCAAAACCTGAACTGACAGACAGACCAACAGAATTTGCAATTGCTATATGTCACTTGGTTAATACCAAGTGCCATGACAAACAGAATTAAAGCTGCATAGACATTCAGACTTCAGGGCAAAAATAAATGCCTATGCTGAATCTATTCTAATCTATGCCGATGATGGTAAATTTTTGAAGTCATTGAAGTACTGACCCAGTGATACACTGTAGAAGGTATTTGATGAAGAGATGCACTTGACAACACTAGAAGACATCACTGCTGCAGAATATGCAACTTCAGATAAAGTATGAAACATGGTTGAGTATGATAAGCAGGATTAGACTCCAAGCAAGAAACTCTTATGAAGATCTGGCATTAGTAGCCATCTTGGAGGAATGAACTGCCCAACTTATTGTTTCTCTTTCTATCAAGTCTTGACTAGAAAAATCCAGTAGTGAATTGCTACTGCTGCCTTTTGTCTTGCAGGCTGTTTTTATGTTTACAATAAACCCAGTTAAAGAATTTTGACAAAAACAGATTGATCCATTCGAAGATAAAGAATAAGAGGTTCAGTCCCTGGACCAACTTTGGAAAAGTTTTATTCAACTACCATACGTCAACTGCCTCTTAATATCAGCTAGGCTACCAAAAAGTCCAGCATTTAGATCTCTACTGGATAAGACAGGGCTGGTGAAATAGTATCTAACAGGTATCTCACAACTTCAATTTTGTTATTATAGTACTTAACCCTGCTTTCTACAGCTATAACGACAGAGAGGTTGAAACGGCTAGGACAAATTCTGCATATGAAGGATGCCAGATTGCCAAAGATCATCCTTGCTAGCCACCCATCTAGGGCCAAACTAAAAGCAGACTGGAGTGGGAGGAAAGATTTACGGGGAATTGGAACTACTTGGGAGGGTGTAAAGAGGGAGGCTTTGAATAGATTGGGATGGAGGAGAAGCATTTCTAGCTGTGTTGGTCTTAGGCAGCTGGGTTCTGCAGCGAGTTGTTAGTAGTAGTGGTGGTACTTAAATTAGAAAAAAGTAGGCTAAGTAATCTTGATGTAAAAATTCTTTTTCCTAACTAAACACTATAGTAACAAAACATTAATCAAATATCCCTGATGTTGAACTGTCCTCCCAGATGCTACCTATCTCATTTACTCCTGATAATATTTTCAAAAGGCTAAAGAAGCTTGATGTAATAAAGCAGTCACCCATGAAACCTTCACCCATGGTTTCTTTAAGAATCTGTTCATTTCATTGCTAGTGCTGGTTCACTTGTTTTTTACATGTCAACTTCAAAGAAAGAGCTGCCAGAAGTTTGAATCAAAGCACACATCGAACAAATACATAAAGAAACAAAATAAAAGTTGTGCTGAAATTACAGACCAATTAATTTAACCTCTTCCATCTCCAGACAATAGAAAGCATTATCAATGGCGCTCCTCTGCCCTACCTAAAGAATAATAGATTACTTATTGACTCTCAATATCGTTTCTAAGGGCATGTCAATTGAAAAAAATTGATTCAGCCATATAACATGATAACTGAACTTTGGAAACCAGTAAAAATTATCCAACATGGTCAGGCAACAGTATTTGATAAAGTATAACACTCAATCCTAAATTTGAAATTGAGACCCTATTGAGCAGCAGAAGATATTGTGCTATGAATCCAGGTTTTTTTATCTGGAAGATCTCAGAAGGTTATGGGTGTGATCATGCTTGCAATATTATCTACTCGTCCATCTCCAGGTATTAGTGGTGTCCCACAAGGGACCATTCAAGGATTAGCTCTGCTCAGCATATACAGAATATATTGCACAATCATGCAGAGCCACTCACCTTATATGCTGACATTTCTAGCCATCTGGCACTGTTGAGACTGAAGAAGGAATTTCCCACTTAAAACAAGATTTAGACATACTAGCTGCATGGTCCTCCATTTGGGCTCTGCAGTTTAACAGCTCAATATTTCAAGTTTTGTGTCTTGGGCACAACAGCTCTCATCATACTTACTACATTAGAGATGATGAATCTAAGACAGCAATTGAAGAGAAGGACCTTGGAGTTACAATTACTGAATAACTAAAATTTCATAGCAACACATGAGCCAAAGTAAGAAGCTTTTCTTCATTTTGTTGTCTTTTTTCCCTTCTACAGGCTGTAGATCCTTTTTTTCTCCAGATTTCTCTCTCTTTCTCTTGTTATGACTTGCACATTGCTTGAACACATGAGTACAAGTTCAGTTTTCTCTCTACCCCTCTCTGATTCCACAGGTTCCTGGAAGCCAGCAGCACAAGCATCAGAACTTCTACGCAGTTCACTCCAAGACTGCCAAATCCTTCAAGAAGGATGTCAATTATGACTGGTCAAATGTGGACAGGAACCAGACTTGGGATGCTACCAAATCTTGATGAAGTCACATCCCCTGCAAGATTCTCTACAGAAGTTTCAACACTGCCATTTCTTGCTGGTCATGCAATTTCTAGGTAATAAAATAAAGAAGGAATAATAATTAATAGAATAGAACAATGAATAAAAAATGATAATATTATAAGCTATTGAAACACACATTTGAATGCATATAATAGACTGAAGCATATATTTATCCATGAAAGGGGGGGAGGAGGAGGAGGAATAGAGTATCATAATATGTTTAAATATTTATGATTGTTTCAAGGTTTTAGGGGTTGACCATGTCTAAAGAAAATACATTAAGAAGATAAGTAGTACCATCATCTTCCTTGTTTTAAACCCTGTCTGGAATTGGGGCTATTGAGAAGAAAATATGTCAAAAAAGCAATTCTTACTTTGTAATAGGCAGAAAAGTTGTAGTTAACAAATTTTGAGTGATTCCCCTATACTTTACCTCTACCCATTTCCTAAGTTGTAAATATATAGCCCAAATTATACACTTCCTATGCATTTTGCCATGTGTCACTCTTGTTTCAATCCATAAATTGGAATCAACAATGACAAAATTCAGAAACAGAAAATGCACAGGCTTTATATAATTTGGGTACTTGTTAATTATACAGAACACACCCAAGAAGTGAAGTTAGGTTAACCCTAATGAAATATACCAAAATATGATGAAAATAGCCCATATGCTTTATCAACATAATTATGGAAACTACAACAAATAATTATGGAAATTAATCTAACCTGATCAAAACACCAGCTTTATATATGAAATATTTAACTAAAATATATCTGCAACATGGTTTTTCCACTGAGGCTAAGCTAATTGTCTCTAAATACAGACAGCTAAACCAGTTTTTCTCAGATCTTATACACTGAAATTCTTGAGTGTGTTCTGGATAATTAACAAGTACCATAACTTTGGCTACATATTTGTAAATTAGGGGGTGGGGTAAAGTATAGTGGAAGCATATTTCTAATTTTACTACAACACTTCCACATATCATGAAGTAAAAATTGTTTTCTTAACATGTTCCCTTCTCAATAGCCCAAATTCTACACTTATACTGTTATTTTTCGTTTTGCATTATATCTTGTCTTCTTTGAAGACCTGTTTATCACATTATTGACCTGGTGGAAAACAAACTGGTCATTGTCAGAGAAGAAACAATGAAATTTGGAAAGAGCATAAAAAAAGGAATATAATACTACTACTTCTATTTTTTGACATGTTTCTTTTAGAAGTGGTTGACCACTAAAATCTTACTGATGTCACTTCAAAAGCCTGTGTCAGGTTTTGACACAGGCAAATAAATTTGACACTAAAGTGTCAAATTTTGTTTTATAGAATAAAAACAAAATTTGTGAAGCAAGCAATTATATATTTGGAAAGAGCAAAGAAAAACACATCTAGTGGTGTATTCATCTTCTAACAATATTTAACAATGTAATTAAAAAAAAGCAGCAAGATAACATTCTAGATTAAGGGCTGCTCAGAAGCAAAGATCTTAACAAAATAAAACTAGTACCAAGAAATTCCTTATTTTATGCTCTTTTCTAATATCATATTAATGTTTCTGGTAATATACATACCCCCCTCCTGATGGTCCTGTATAGTCCTAATATAATTTCTTTCTTTATTGTCTTTATCTTATGATGCATTGTAAAATGGGTAGCACTGGCCTTTGTTGAATGAACTCTCTCATGGCTTAATGACTGCAATCAGATTGGGCATGGAATATTATTAAAAAGGGATTTAAAATGAGGACAACAATGGAAGGAGACATCACAGAGTAATCTTCTAAATAGAAATATCCTACACAGGCTAATACAACATCAGAATTTATTGTTTTCATATATACTAGTTTAACCTATACACTAAAGCTGTACATGGGCCTATTAAGGGAAAATAAGTGTATTTTCAGAAATGCAAATAGGCCTATGACATTTGGAAAGAGCATACAATATGGAATCTAAAGGTAGACCTTGGTTACCACTTTATTTTTATTAAGATGTTTCCTTCTGAAAAGCCCATGATCTAAGATACAGTATCAATTCACAATTGGAATTAGTCCATTGAAAAGGAAACACCAAAAAACTCTGAGAACAACTTAAAAAAAAATCCTAAAATACTTACTTATATCACTCCTAAAGAGCTTCACTTTATTTTACCCCATATCCCCCTGGTTTGCAAATATATCACAAATTATATATTTCATATGCATTTTTCCATTTCTTGATTAGGTTACTGTATATCACTCTTTATTCTAAGTAGATTTAACAGCAAAAAAGTAATATCAAGAGAACCAAGAAACAGAAAAATGCATGGGAAATATATAATTTGGTAGAATTTTGGACCAGCTATTTTTTGTAATCTTGGAAAGTAGTTAGGTTAGGAGAATGAAACTTTCAGGCATGGACCAACAGATACTACTTGTATAAAATATCCCTAACAAATATTCTTTATTTGAAGTAAAACCTAAGTATAACCAGTTTGTTTGTTGATTTTTTTTTTTTACAAACAAATTTGAGCTATATATTTGCACATTAGGAGTAGGGAAATGGTATGGGTGCAAAGCACCTCTGTAGTTTTCATAATTTTGTATATAAAGTACTATATATTTATCATATCTTTTGTTATTTCATTAGGATTGAGCATCAGAGAAACAGACCATCTATACTTTACCCTATATATATATATATATATATATATATATATATATATATATATATATATATATATATATATATATATATATATATAGCCTAAATTTGTTTGTAAAATACTATGTTTTAATCTTATTTTGGTATATTTCATTAGGATTGAGCATCAAAGAAGCATATTTGAAGAATATTAGATAGGGAGTATTTCAAACAAGCACCCAACAGACTAAAGTATGTATTTTGAAGTACCTACATCTACTCCTTCTCTCTCTAGAGAGCACTGACCTTGATGAACTTTAAAAATCTTTGTTTCAAAAAAGTGAAACCTTGCAAAATAAATCTTCTACTTAAAAAAAGTATAAGAAAAGCATTTTCAGCTACACAACACTACTTAATCCCAACTTATGAGGTTTAAAAGATCTTTAAAAACATTTCCTGAATTTAGAAAGAAAACTGTTGATATGGCTTAAAATTTTACTTAACAGCAATTGCATTTTCAGAACTAAAAACAGAGAAAAAGAAACTGTAAACTAACATATAATAATGTTTGTTCTAAATTTAAATAGGTATAGGCTAGACCTGTCAAGTAAACATTTTTCCAAGACATAAAAATGAGAAGAGAGTTAACATGTAGGGTAAAAAACCACTAAGGCAACCAGTATAGGCAAATTTCAGGGCCCTCTAGAGGGAGAAGGAGTGAAGATGGGTAGGCTACTTTAAAATACTTTCCCAGGACATACTTTAGCCTGTAGACCCATCCCTGAAAGTTTCATTTTCCTAACCTAGACCCTTTCCAAGATAGCAAGAAGTCAATTAACTAGAATTTTACCAATGAACTTAAATACCATATTAGCCATAGGGTGGATGTCTGGTTTGGGAAAATCTCATTACTGAAAATTTTATTTTCCTAGCCTAACAACTTTCCTGTAGCAAAACATAGACTAGCTTGTCTAGGATTTTACCTACAGTTCTGAAACATTTACATAGTAGTTGGGGGGGGGGGATAAAATAAAATTAAGTACTTTTAGTAGGCTAGCCTAGTGGTTAGTGGCAGATCTGGCTTGGCACTTAAAATTAAATTCTTTTTATTTTATATAATAACAGTGCTATTAGATATCTTACCTTCCCCCAGATTATGAGGCTTAAACCAATTTGAGAGTAACCTAATTGTGTAGGCCTATGCTAGAAAAGCTTTTTCAAAGTTGTTTTCAGAATTTTATAACCTTTCCTTTCCAATATCCCCAATTATGCATAGAAACCCTAAAATAATAACAGAATAAACTCAAAATTTACAAAAATAGGCATATAAAATCAGTAGTTGGGCACAGCCAAAGAAATCAAATAGTAGGCTACTTATTCTTTTGGTATCTGATTTCTGTGGTAGCCTACCAGATGATTTTACCGTCTCCTGAGCCGTACTCCTAGTCTTGCCTTATTTGACGAAAACAAACATTCCTAAAATTCAAAATTTGATTTTTCTACAGTTGTCAGATTTAATTTCTATTTCTTTCATAAATAATTCAGGCGCTTAGTTGTCAAACTTTACCTTTATCTCAGCTCGAAAAAAAGGCAATCCCTAAAGTTGGTTAATTATGCATCACAGACAAGAAATATGTATTGCAAATGTCCAACTAAAATAATTTAATGGTACAGATTAGCCAAAAAGCATCCAGATAACTGACCCTCTTTTTCAAAATTGTAAGATAGAACAGATAGACATCTGATTGACAATACTTCTTGTCTGCGTTATGTATCCAATATGGATCTTTTAAGAGTCGTTTAGTCACGTCAAGTACTCCTAAGGGTCCTCTATTATAACCATTAAGTAATTCACTTATTTTTGTTTGAGTATCAGTAATATGAATTCCGAGTAAATTGTTGTAAATGCAGAAGTAAATTGCTTCCACGCTTTTTGTATGGTAAGGAATAGAGTCTAAATAGAGCTAAATATAAGTACATGTAGTTAGAAAGAAACCAACGCTGATTATTATATTGGAATCGAAAATTGAAGAATAATTTCCATTTTAGTTACACCAGTACAGCTCAGCTTTGTTTACATAAAAATTTGACAATAAATGAAAACGCAGAAAAGCTGGATTCTTAATCCATTGCATGGCTTGGGTTAATGTAAACTTTCACTGCGGCTTTATGTGGTAATCTAATAGATGGCTTAGCAACAAAGCTGTTCCTAATACTTTTGATTCGTAATGAGATACATAGTATATTTATTTTAAAAAACAGCTATTACAAATTGCGAAACCCCAAGGGACTTGAAATTTACAAAATAAAACATAAAAATCTTTAAAACAACAATGCACTTAAAATCGGTAAAAGGATACAACATTAAATTGATAGAACGAATAATCAATTCATTTACCATTGTGCTGTAAACTTAGAAAAACACACACACACACACACACACACAAGCACAAACACATACAAACACATACACACATATATCATTAAACGGAGATTGTTTGCTTCAGATATGGATAGCTGTTTTAAGACAGATGTTCTCTTATTTCTCTCTGTAACATAGGGAAATAAAAGTATTTTCACATCTAGAGGTAAAGCGGCAAACGGAGGACAAGAAAAAAACTGGATAAGAAGCTGCTCAAGCGGTTGGATATATACAAACTGTTTGTCGACATATCCTGTTTTCAAACTGAAATTATTCCAAAATTAGTACCCAAACGAAACATTGTCAAAATATAGCCTTCACTAAAATTCTAATTTCCAAAGGTGAGTTACCTGCCTTTTAAGGCAGGTAACTTTGCCTTAAAAAGCCTTTTAAGGCAAAGACAGAAATACATTAAAGCTAACCAAATCAAAGAGTTCGTGGTAACGAACTGTAGTAAGGAGCGACCCGGCTCAACAGTAAACGAAACTCTAAAAAACGGAATTTCGATGCTACAAGATATATCAAAAGAATCGAATTTTTATGCTGATTTCAAATATATAAGTTTTATCAAATTTAGTCTTTGTCATCGAAAATTAAGAGCCTGAGAAAATTTGCCTCATTTTGGAAAATAGGGGGAAACACCACCTAAAAGTCATAGGATCGTAACAAAAATCACAGCATCGCATTCACCCTATCAGAGAACCCTATAAAAAAAGTTTCAAGGTCCAATCTACAAAAATGTGGGATTTCGTATTTATTGCCAGAAGACTAATCACGGGTGCGTGTTTATTTGTTTTTTTCTTTTTCCCAGGGGTCATCGTATCGACCAAGTGGCCCAAGAGTGTTGCAAGAGGGCTCATTCTAACGGAAATGAAAAGTTCTAGTGCCCTTTTTAAGTGACCGAAAAAATTGGAGGGGACCTAGGCTCCGTCCCACGCTCATTTTTTCCCAAAGTCAACGGATCAAAATTTTGAGATAGCCATTTTGTTCCGCATAGTCGAAAACCATAATAACTATGTCTTTGGGGATGACTTACCCCCATAATCCCTGGGGGAGGGGCTGCAAGTTACTAACTTTGACCAATGTTTACATACAGTAATGGTTATTGGGAAGTGTACCGACGTTTTCAGGGGGATTTTCTTGTTTGGCTGTGGGGTTCAGGCGAGGGGGCTATATGGGAGGATATTTCCTTGGAGGAATATTTCATGGGGGAAGAGAAATTCAATGAAAAGGGCGCAGGATTTTCTAGCATTACTATTAAAAAAAACAATGAAAATATAAACATGAAAATGTTTTTTCAATTGAAAGTAAGGAGAAGCATTAAAACTTAAAACGAACAGAGATTATTACGCATATGAGGGGTTCTAAAAATACTTTAGCATAGAGAGCGAGGTATTTAGAAGGAGATAAATACTTCGCTCTTTATGCTAAATTATTTTTAGTAATTTCAACTATTTATTCTACGGCCTTTCTGATTCAGGGGTCATTCTTAAAGAATTGGGGACATAATTTAAGATTTAATGTAAAGAGCGAGGTACTGACAAGGGGGTGAACCCCCTCATATATATAATCAAAAATATAAGAATATAAAAGTTTGTTACGTAAGTTAATTCCTAAGTTACGTATATTTTTTACTAATAAAAACGTTTGTTAAAAATTAAAAATTCTAGTTGCCTTTATAAGTAACCGAAAAATTGGTGGGCAACTAGGCCTCCTTCCCCACCCCTTATTTCTCAAAATCGTCTGATCAAAACTAAGAGAAAGCCATTTAGCCAAAAAAAGAATTAATATGCAAATTTCATTTTAATAACTTTTGTACAGAGATCCAAAATCAGACATGCATGAATTCAAAAACTTTCAGAAATTAAATAAAAAAACAAGTTTTTTGAAATAAAAGAAAGGAGCGACATTAAAACTTAAAACGAACAGAAATTACTCCTTATACGAAAGGGGCGTTTCCTCCTCGATACCCCATTCCTTGCGCTAAAGTTTGATTCTTTCTCGCAACTCTATTTTTTAAAACAATAAAAAACTTTAGCGTAAAGAGCGGGGTGTCGAGGAGGAAAAGCCCCTTTCATATAAGGAGTAATTTCTGTTCGTTTGAAGTTTTGATGTCGCTCCTTACTTTCATTTCAAAAAACTTGTTTTTTTTATTTAATACATTAATAAAGACTGCTAACTATTTATTGTTGCAAAAACAATTCCAATGGCTAGGCTTTTTTTTGTAGTCCTTAAAAATTAGCCTTCCCTCACTTTATGATTATGGAAAGATTGTGCTTCTAAGGAAATATTTTCAAGTAATGATAAGTTATCGCCATTCTAAGTTATGTTCTTTTATTTAATGAATTTTGGACGTTCGGAGGATTTCGCCTTTCAATACCAAAAGTAACTAAATTGTGAAGGTTAATATAACTGTGTTCATTCATGGCTGCACTTCCTAGTAATTCAAAATATTTTCGTCAAATTTACATGGGTGTTTTCTCAGTTAGTCATCAAGGAGGATTTCTAACCTTCCCCCAGATATGCGTGATCTAAAATAACTACTAAAACAATCGAAATCTTAGTGTATATTGATAACCCAACTCTAGTTAATGCTACTATATAAGACATTTAATTATGGCATTGTTTAGTCGGTTATAGTTAATTCCAAAGCTCTCCTTTTCTTTTATCATTTTCGCCAGTTATTTTTCTCTGTAATATAGGGATCGTAAGTGTTTTCATATTTAGAGGTAAAGCAGCGAATGGAAGGCAAGATAAAAGTGGGGTATGAAGCTGCTTAAGCCGGTGGCACTGTTGGGGAGTGTTTTTGGGAAAACAGCTTTCCGTTAGAGGGTTTGTCATCGCATTTATTGGAAAACAGAGGCACAACAATACTTTCCTGCACTTATTGGTTTCTAGCCTGGCATTTTCTAGATAAAAAAAAAAAAAAAAATACGGAAATTCACTTCCTTAAAAAATTGCTTGAACAGCTTTTTTTAAAGATGGTTTCAATTTTTTATCGACTCTTCCCGGGAGATGCCAGGGTGCAAAACTGGACAAGCATATTGTCCAGTTTAAAATTTAGCATTGTTTTCACGTCTAAAATCTAGCAGTGGTAGAGAAAGTAAAATTAATAAAAATATTCCGCATATAATACAATTATTAACAAATACAACGTAGAGACAATAGGGAAAAATTTTTCAAGACAATGGAAATTATTTATGTAGATATTTCGGCCCTATGTCCAAGGGTCGTCTTCAGTACAATACAAGAATAAGAGAGAAACTATATATATATATAAAAGAACTTACATCAAATTGTGAGAATTAAAACTGATTAGTTAAAAACACTTATTAAAACATTTTTTAAAAAAATATATAGCCCTAGCATCCTTACTTCAGCGAAGTTCAACCAGGACTGGCGAAAAGAATGAAACGAAGAAATATAAACTCATTCAAACTAAAGAGAACAAAATGATTAGGTGCAATTTCTTAAAGCTAATCTTGCTTGTTTAGCAGCCTGTCTCAAAGGCCTTTTCGTAGTTGGTTCAGTACTATTATAAATTGGTTTAGTAAAATATTTTGTTAGATCATTTTTAATTAAATTTGAGTATAAAGAATTTAGTGAGTATTCCCCCAAGTCCCTGATCAAAGAAATATTTTTTATTTATTTTGAGATTAATTTCAATTGATTCTCGAACCACCTGTTTTATTCCCAAATCATTACTAATGAGTGAAGAGTTTTCAAAAAGTATCATGTGGGACGGATTATTAAATATATGCCAACCTAGAGCAGAATCAAAGGAGTTGTTGGAATTATTTGAAATTAAGGCCTTGTCTATGTCATTTTTATGCTGTTGTAACCTTTTTTCTAGATTCTGATGGGTCTTGCCGACATAGTATTTTCCGCAATCACAGGGTATTTGATAGACCCCTCTTTGGCGAGTAACTGGGGTCTTATCTTTACCCGAATTTAAGAAATTGATGATTTTAAAATTATTAGTAAAAACTACGTACAGATTATTTCTTGTGCAAATATTTTTAAATTTTGCTGTAATTTTTGGGATATACGGAAGATAGACAATATTTGAGGGCTTATCAGTAGCCTCACATTGTGAGGCTATTCTTATTCTTGTTCTTTTTGATAATGGATACCCCATTCCTTTTGTAAATAAAATAATTAGCCGTAGAATAAAAAAACATTCTTTTAAAATCGAAGAAGATACTTCACAATGTGAGGCTACTGATAAGCCCTCAAATATTGTCTATCTTCCGTATATCCCAAAGATTACAACAAAATTAAAAAATCTCAAAATAAATAAAAAATATTTCTTTGAACAGGGACTTGGGGGAATACTCACTAAATTCTTTATATTCAAATTTAATTAAAAATGATCTAACAAAATATTTTACTAAACCAATTTATAATAGTACTGAACCAACTACGAAAAGGCCTTTGAGACAGGCTGCTAAACAAGCAAGATTAGCTTTAAGAAATTGCATCTAATCATTTTGTTCTCTTTAGTTTGAATGAGTTTATATTTCTTCGTTTCATTCTTTTCGCCAGTCCTGGTTGAACTTCGCTGAAGTAAGGATGCTAGGGCTATATATTTAAAAAAAAAATGTTTTAATAAGTGTTTTTAACTAATCAGTTTTAATTCTCACAATTATTACTCCCAATTTACTCCCATGTAATTTTTTTTTGTAAATTATTACATACAATTTACTCCCATGTAAAATTTTTTCTAGAAAATTCCACAAGAAACTTTCCTCTCTTTGGAAATTCTCCTCTTGCACAATCTCCTTTAAAAATATCAGTGTGATTCCCAATATTATATACTCTATGTAAACAGCGGTCAAATTGCATAATTTATAGCCTTTTGTCAAGGGGTCGAGCTCGTTCATGTCATCCCCAACAAAACAGTTATTGTACTTTTCAATTCAACTATGCTGAAAAAACTGCTATTTCACAATTTTGATGAAATTTTGCTCAAATTTGAATTTTCAATTCAACTATGCTGAAAAAACTGCTATTTCACAATTTTGCTGAAATTTTGCTCAAATTTGAATTTTCAATTCAACTATGCTGAAAAAACTGCTATTTCACAATTTTGACCGGATGTATTTGGAAAGAAGCAGACTTGGGATAGGGTCTATTTGTCCTTCGATCTCTTTGATCACTTAAAAAGGACGCTAGAAATTTTTATTTCTGCTTAAATGAGGCCTCTTCCGATTTTCTAGGACCATTGATTTGATACGATCGTCCCTGAAAAAAAGATAAAGTAACAAATGGAAAGTTCCTCTTCTGTAGAAAGGAGCTTGAAAATTCTGTTGTACTCTTGATATTTTGAATTTGATGAAGTGATTTTGGGGGGTATATCCTCACAACTCTGATGGGTAGCATTAAACTTAATATGTTTTATATATCTGAAATGAGCATAAAAATTAAGTTCTTTTAATGCATTGTTGTCAAAATTTCTTTTACTTTTAGAGTTTCAGTTACCATTGGGCCGAGCTGCTTCTTACTTAATTTTGTTACCACTAACTGTGTTATTCATTGAAAGGTGTCTTGGAGCGGAAATTTCTTCTGATTTTTCGTTTGTTAGTTGATTTTTGTTAGTTTAGTTGCAGTGGCAAGTTTGAGCCCATTTCAGCAAAATTTTCAAACTTGAAAAACGTTTCTATCAAAATGAAGGCTAGATCTGTGATTAGTGTAAGTAAAGTTTAATAGGTTCTAGTTGAGTTGTCAGGTTTGAACTGTTATTTTATAAGATATTCCTTGCAGAATAAGTAGTTTAGACGTAGACAACTAAGGTTTCTTTCATTAAAATTTTGCTTGGAACTTTTCAGCTAAACTATGGGTAATGGTGTAATTTTGTCAAAATCCTGAGGGGGGGGGGCAAAGTTGGAGCCAATTTTCTCAAATCAAGTGGAGATGAGTCATATAGTACCATAAAAGCAAAGATATACTCAAGGAAACTCACCAGTTTCTGGATGCTTGAATTAGGGTAAAAAACCAATGTACAATTGAGCAAGATTATGCAAAGCTTGAACCATCACATCTTTTTATCAAATAGGATTTGAGAAGAAATGAATTGGCCTAGCTAAAAATCTAAGCTATGCATCAATATGGCTATTAGCCTACTAAAATTATTTGATAGCCTATAAGGTAAAAAACCAGTATCTAATTGAGCAAAATTAGGTAAAACCATCACATTTTGTTACCAAAGATAAATTGACAAGAATTAGAGGCTAGGCTATATTGATGAATAGCTAAAAATCTAAGCTATGCTTCAACATGGTTCTTATTAAAATTATTTAAGATCAAACAAATGAAATTATTAGCCTAGTTGGTAAAATTCTAGTTAATTGACTTCTTGCTATCTTGGAAAGGGTTTAGGTTAGGAAAATGAAACTTTCAGGAATGGGTACAGGCTAAAGCATGTCCTGTGAAGGTACTATAAAGTACCCACCTCCACTCCTTCTCCCTCTAGAGGGCCCTGAAATTTGCCTACATGAGCTATGTAGCTACATAGTCCTTATATCTTTATATTATATCTTATATTATAGATTTAATCCTTATATTGCTCCAAGCTGTGATTTAAGGTAAGGTAAATGACAGGTAAACCATCACATGTTGTTACCAAAGATGAATTGACAAGAATTATAGGCTATATCATTGAATAGCTAAAAATCTAAGCTATGCTTCAACATGGTTCTTATTAAAATTATTTAAGATCAAACAAATGAAATTATTAGCCTAGTTGGTAAAATTCTAGTTAATTGACTTCTGACCTATTGAAATTTTGACAAAACAACATTTTACCTTAATTTTCAGTTACTAGTTGCTTTTTTGCTGCCTTTAGTTCTGAAAATGTAATTCCTGTTATTTGAGCAGAATTTTGAGCCATATGAATGTTTTTTTTTTTTAATTTAGGAAATGTATTTGCATATCTTTAAAACCTTATAAATTTGGATTGAGCAAAGTTGTGAAGCTGAAAACTATTTTGTTGTACTTCATTCAAGCAGAAGATCTATTTTGCAAGGTTTCACTTTAAAACGCACTTATTTTTAAAGGCCATCAAAGGTCAGGGCCCTCTAGAGGGAGAAGGAGTGGAGGTATTTGCTTCAATATACCTTCCCAGGAAACACTTTAGTCTGTAGATTCATCCCTGAAAGTTTAATTTTCCTAACCTAAACCCTTTCTGAGACAGAAAGAAGTCAATTAACTAGAATTTTACCTTATTAGTTTGTTGACTAACTTATAAGGACCTCTTTTTGAAGATACCAATCATCCTATTTGACATGTATATCCTTTAAGTGTTTCAGTTTTATTCACATATTAACAGAAAGCTGATTTTCTTTGGATTCTAAAAATTGTAACTCTTATTGCTTGATATTTATTCTATAAATTACAAATATTAAATACATTTTTTCTCTTTAATTGCTTGTCAAAATATAGACCACATTTTAATTTATGCAGACAAATTATAGGTGAAAATTTTACCAAGAAGGCAAGGTTCTTGTTACTACTCTCCCATTGCATCATGCTGTAGTAAAATAGGGGTGGTCCAAAAATCCATCTCTATTTTTCCATAATATCAAAGAAAAGTGATATTTCCCAAAAAGAGGTCTTCTACCCAGCAAATTTGAAATTATTAGTATATTGACTTATCTAGAAGGACCTCTTTTTGAAAATACTAATTATCCTACTTTGATGTATATATACTTTTGTTGTTTCAGATTTATTCACATATGCATATTAACAGAGAGCTGATTCTAAAAATATAACTTTTATTGTTTGATTTCTATTCTATAAATCACAAGTTTTAAATTTAATACCAAGTACAAATTATATATATATATATATATATATATATATATATATATATATATATATATATATATATATATATATATATATAATATGTATTTTATATATAATATAATATGCATTATATATTATATATATATAATATATATATATATATATATATATATATATATATATATATATATATATATATATATATATATATATATATATATATATATATATACATATATATATATATATATATATATATATATATATATATATATATAAATATATATATATATATATATATATATATATATATATATATATATATATATATATATATATATATATATATATATATATATATACATATATAAGATTGCAAAGTACACTAAAAAAAACAGTTAAAATTTTTTACTAGTCAAACAAAATTGAGTAAGAAAAAGTATTTCCTGCAAGGAATTCTGCCAAGTTGTCTTTAGTTTTAATAATGTATGTGGCATGTCAAATGAAGGACTGGACTTCATAATTAAGGTGTCCTTTAAAAATTTCCAAGAAAAAAGTTTATTGTAAGAAAGTGGGTGATATTTGCTTTATTTTTGAGCTTTCAGTTTATTTATTTTTTGGCTTTAAGTTTCAGGTGGACTCTTAATTTTTGGGGTTGGGGAAGTTGCTCCTCTATTTTTTTTTCACAAGTTATTTAGCATTGAAGATAGCTTGGGTGATGTACTTACGAAAATCACTTTTTTTCCTTTTGTAATTTTGTTTTTTTGCTGGCTTAGAGTTAGAGTTGATTTGTTTCAAGCTTTAATTTTTATTTCAGATCGCCAACAATCTATTAAATACACTTCAAAAAAGAAGCTTGCAGACATCCAGCTGCTTGAAAGCTATTGTGAGTATATTTTCTGCTTTCTTTTCTGATCTGTCTGCAGTTTTCCCCCTATATTTTCTGAAGTTCTGTATATTTTTCTCTTATTCCTTATGTGTGAGCTTTGTTTTTATTTTAGACATGATTAAAAAAAAATGAGGACTTTAACAGGTTGAGCAAAAAGTGAAACTGCAAAAATGGGGTTGAGGAAGTAGCATGTGTAGCTGCGTTGGCTTCTGGATGCTGCAATGAGTAGAGAGTAGTGGTAGATAACTGATAAATTTGTATAATTTTTTGTTTTGAGGGTTACAATATTACGTCAAGGTCTTCCATAGATCCTAACCTCTTCCTTGCAGGCTGTAGCCTAACATTGTTCTCATGGCAGATTTTTCATAGTAAATATGTATTATTATTATTAATTGGAAGTTGATTCAAATTTATTTTGGAAAGTAATAATTAGAAAATTATTTGTGAAAGTGATTATTGAGCTTTATAAAAAGAAACGATATCTAATAGAAAATAAAAGTGAGAAAAAAGAGATAAAGATTTTTATTGTAATTTATATAGTTTTTGTTTTGTAGTAACAATTTGAATCATAGAAGAAAAAGCAGAAGAAGAATAGGGCTGCTTCATACTTTGATACCACAGCAATTGCATAATTAGCAGAGACTGTATCTTTGCTCAAGGTTATTCAGCTCACCCACTGTAGACTCTGACTTGCAGTTAAGCAAAAACCATCCTTTTCAGCCTAGGCAAGAATTATACATAACTTTCCAAATATAAAATCATATTTGTCAATGTGGCAAGAGGCCCATACTTTCTATTAAAACTGAAGAGGTTCAACCCCTACCACTTCCTTGCTATAAACTGGAATCAACTGCCCAGGGAAAAAGCATCTGGTTACTTTGGAAATCAAGGTTTTCTTTTCTTAAATTTGCTTTAAATGAACATTTTCCAATATGCTATTCTGTGAAAGGTGGTCTGTAAATACAAATTTTGCAATTACCACCTGGTTGTATTTATTATAAAGCGAGGGGGGTAAGGTGATAACATCTTTGCTCTTGTAGACTTTCAATGCCCTTAACACTTCATATGAATGCTGTGTCAAAAAATTTGGTTGATTTGCGAAGAATTCACTTTAACTCCTATTCTTGATCATTGTCTGATCCTTTGTCTGAGAGGACGCGGGTTCGAATCTCAGTGTACCCAATTGTTCAGTTTGGGACGGGGGTCAGTGGCGTGACTCTGTAAGCTTAGCCAGAGTCGACCCAGCTCTAAATGGGTACCTTGAGAAATCTGGGGAAGGTAAACAGGAAGGGTGTGTGAAAGCACAGGATGGTTCCCCCCCCCCATTGCACTTCCTGGCTGAAGGGCCAAGAAACAGAGATCAGCACTGCCGGTAGGGACTGTAAAGTTTAATGCCGTATCCTTACCTTGATCATTGACATGACAGACTGAATTGTGGGTAGGACACAGGGTTGGTATGTGTGTGACTTCACAACCGCCCTCCAAAATTGGAAATCGCATACAATTTTGTTTATAATTTTTTCCATTTTCCATATAATTTGTCTATTTTTCGAGTTTTTGTTTTAAGTTCTAACCTCTCTTTTGACAAATTTATTTGCACACCTCTGATGTGAGGTATCAGAATGAACAGACTGACCTATGTGTAGAACACAATGTGGGCACCTGTGCAGCTTCAGGCCCTAGCCTCTGATGATATGATGAAATATATGTGGTTGTTTTTTATAACTAGTTTTGTTTTCCATGTAATTTGTTTTATCTTTGGTATTTTTCTGGAAGTTCTAAGCTCCCACTGTTGACAAATTCTTTCACACATGTCTGGCAGGGGCTATTATTCTGAACAGACTGAACTGTGAGTAGGATACAGAAAAGTCACATATGCATATGGTTAGTTCTTGTAATTGGTTTTATTTACTCTATAATTTGTTTATTTTTAGTGTTTTTCCCTGCTTCTGTACCCTCTCCCTCTCATCAAATTCCTTCACGTGTCTAAAATATAACAGTTCAAAATAGGGATGAAACCGACAGTGAAACAAATATAATATTTTTAACTTAAAATTTTTAGTTTAAAATTTTTTATTTTTTATAATTTAATAAAGTGCTTAACTACCTAGCTAGCCTAACTACCTGACTAACTCACTCACTTGCTTAACTAACCTGACTACCTAACTAAGTTCCTTAACAGTCTAACTAACTTAACTTCCTTATTAGCTTAACTACCTAGCTAACCTAACTACTAACTTAACTACCTACATAACTTAACTATCTAACTAACTTAACTTCCTTACTAACTTAATTAACTAACTAACTTAACTTCCTTACTAACTTAACTATCTAACTACTTAACTAACTTAACGTCCCTATTAACTTAACTACCAAACTAACCTAACTACTTAACTAACTTAACTACTTAACTAACCTATCTAACTGACTAACTTAACTATCTAACTAACTTGACGATAGGATTAAATCCCCAGGGGACCGTGTTTACTTCATTTTTCAATACTTTACTTTTAGTGTCATTAGGTTCTAGAGCTTTTTTATTTTGTTTTTCTAAGAATATTCTATGTTTGTTTGCTCTTAAATTATACTGAGCTTCTGATAAGCTTTCCAATTTTCCATATAATACGTTTTTATAATTCTCTAATGTTATTTTATCTTTAACGATATTCGTTTCGATACCTTTCAGTTTTTTCTTTACTTTGGTTTCATCGTCACCCTCTTTTAAATAAGCATATGCTTTTGATCTTAAACCTAGATAACTTCGAAGACCACACTGCCTTTCCATGACGAAAGTAAAACAGTTCAAAATAGGGATGAAACCTTTTAATTGACAATGAACAGGTATAAAATTATTTAACTGGATATTTCGAACACATATACAGTGTTCATCATCAGCAGTAAAACTCTCATCAGAGTTTACTTTGATCTTAAACCTACAAACTCTGAAATTATTGTTTCAGATAATTCATCCAAAACCTACAAAATCTGAAATTATTGTTCCAGATAAATCATCCTTCATCATGCCTTTTATTTCCCTTTTCCCTTTTATTTTTTTTATTTTCCCTTTTTTATTGATTGCAGGAAAGTTATAAGGGTTATCTTTTTTATAATCAAAAGTATCGAATTTTTCTTGGAGGTCAGCTTTAATACTTCATAAAAGTCCTCAGTTCTAAAACTGTCCTTGTCCATGTAGCATAAATCAATGTTCTCATTATATTTTTCATTTTGTGTATTCATAATGAAATTCAAACATCATTAACTTAGATAGCTCTAATACAGCGAATTCGATGTAAACAGGTTTATCTGGATTTAGTTTTTACTTGGTCATTGTGGCTACCGAGAAATTCCTGCTAAAGATTATTTCTGATCTAAAGTTATGTTTTTTAATTTTTTTTTGTCTTTGTTCATCACCAGTGATTATTTCCATAGTAGCTCTTTTTCTAAAATTTTCCACAGTTTTCACAAAACAAGCATTATTCATTAATTTAGAGATATCTTTCTCAAAATCATTCATTCCCTTTTGTTGTAATTTAATATTATGATTGATATATTCTTTTAAATAGGGTGACTCGGTAAATTTTGCTGTTGTGTTTAATTTTTCCATAGTACGCTATGCTTTAAATAAAATTCTAGGTTCTTATAATGCACAACATAATTTATTTTATTATTTAAAATTTGTATTTATTTTAATTTATATAAAATTGTTTTAAATAAAATTCTAAATTCTTATAATGCACAACATAATTTATTTTATCATTTAAAGTTGTATTTAACTTAATTTATATAAAATTACTTTTAATAAAATTCTAAATTCTTACAATGCACAACATAATTTATTTTATTATTTAAAGTTGTATTTAATTTAATTTATATAAAGTTGCTTTTAATAAAATTCTAAATTCTTATAATGCACAACATAATTTATTTTATTATTTAAAGTTGTATTTAATTCATATTAAAAATGTTCAGGAGCTAGTGGTAAATCTTTATGAGAGAGAGAGAGAGAAAGATGGGTTTATTTAAATATAAATCAACAAAACAAAAGAAGCAAATCGCCCGAAATTTTAAATCAACACTTTGTGTTTTAATATATATTTTGGAAGTTATTTTGCACAAACAATGGCGCTATTGTAAATATTTAGAAAATATTAGTGATTTATTGTTCACACTTTGTAAGGTAGTTTTTATTATTCTAGCAAGAGCCGGTTTTCAAACCTGAAACTCGTCCAGTTTGCACAGTCATTCCAGGAGATGGCGTTGGTCCTGAGCTTATGGAATCAGTCTTAGAAGTTTTTAAAGTAAGTTTCTTTGATATTTGACAATTAAATGGCAGCAAACATTTTTGCTTTTTTTAATCCATTTCTGTTTAATGTTACATTATATGAGTGTTGTATTTTTTGTTGTTATGCTTATTTTGAATTACCTAGAGAACTAATTGAAGAGAAGGAAACATGTTAAGGAAACAATTTCTACTTCATAATATGGAGATTAATTATAGTTAATAGGTTTTGCATGCAGTTAACCTTGATTTTCACTTCGTTTTCTACTTTTCCTACCAAATTTCTGAATTTTTTCAATTAGCCTTTGTTCAGTTTTGAAATTCATGCGGCAACCAACACCATCTACAAGATTTGCTTATAGACTCACTATGCACATCTCGGTGGCGTCAATACAAAATAAAGCGTCATCTACCTATTTGCTAATGTAATTTTAATTTTTCTTTGCTTTTCTTTCGACACGTGCTATGGGAAATAATTGTAGATGGCAATTCATTTAAAAAAATGGCCAGAAACCTGACATTTAACAGAAACGGCGAGATACGGCCGTCTGCATATTATAAAATAAGAATTGTTTTCTTAATGTGTTTCCTTCTCTCCAGTTAGGTCTCTAGGCTTATACTGATTATTTTATGCTATTACGTTATTTTATACTCTTAAATTATTTATTATTATTGTCATATAGATATTCTTATATTACTTATCGTTATTTTTTATTAATTTTTGTATTATATTATTATAATATCATATTTAATTAATTTCGATTAAGTCTGGAACGTCACATCAAAATTGAATTTCTGCAATCAATTAGCTTAAGGGGTCCACATAGTAGTTTTTTTCGAAGTTTAGTAAATAAAGAGGGTGTGCAAGTAGGTTTTGTAATCTATGTTAAGAAATTCCCTTTTTCTGTGAATTATCGCAAAGATGTATTAACTGACCCTTAGTTTTGTATTATATCTGAAAAAAAAAAATCTTTTTCTCCATAAAAAAACACTTTCTTTTGTTTCTTTGGAAAAAAAGAAGAGCTCCTCAAAGATTGATAGAATATCCTGACTTTCATAGTAAATTTTAGGATCATTGTGCATTTGTACATTCCCTGTGACAAACAATAAACAAATGGTAGATGTTTAGTTTTTTAAGTTTTTTTCCATAATCTCCATTATAGATTTCGTAAGTAAATAGCAATAATTTTTTAATTAATAAAATTTAATGAATAAAAATTATAGCTTAGTAATATTATTTATATTCGGTTTCATTGCAATTGAACCCCTGTTTAACTGAATGCCAAGCAATTGAACCCTGTAACCGAACCCCCGTGCAAGTGAACCCCCGCGCAAATGAACCCCCGTGTAACTGAACCCTCGTGGAACTGTAGATCAGTGGTTCCCAACCTTTTTCGGTCCGCGTACCCCTAGTCAAGGCCCAAAAAGTTTGCGTACCCCTTTCTTGAGAATCGTTGTTTTACTTTTTTCTTAACTAAAATCAGATTTTCAAAAACACGAGATTTATTGTCCAATATGACGGTGCTTAAATGTACGTACAAAATCAATGAGAAACTTGAGGCTGCTTTTTTGCTAAAATATTATCAAATCTTGGCTCGATGTCACTAACGGCAATTATAAGGTCATTTTGTACACTCAGTCTGTTTCTGTGTTTGGTTTTGATCAATGACATTGCCGAAAATGACACTTCACAAAGGTAAGTGGATCCGAATGGTAACAAAGCAGATGGCGATTTCACTTAGTTCCTTGTATTCTCCTTTCACCTCCAGCCAAAACTGGGAAACAGTTACATTTTGGAATTTCAGTTCTAAGGCGCGATCACTGGCAAGTTCGATCAGATTCTCTGTAAGCTTGTCACTAAGACCGGAGCTTGAGGTCACGTCTTCAACAAATGGATTTTGGATCCAATCCTGCGTTCTATCTTGGTTCATAATCTATGGGAAATATGACACAAGTTCATCTCGCAACTTTGTCAGATGCTCCCGAATACAATCACAGATTGTGTTGCGGTTATCAATTTCACTATCGTCCGCAAACTTGTCAAGGGTCGGGAAGACACTAACGCTGTTTCTTTGAACCTTTTTAAGCCAGAACTCCAATTTCTTGATGAAAGCACACATCTTCGAATTCAGGGAGAGTTCGTCCGTCCGGAAACCTTGCATTGACAGATTCAAGTCATTCAGTTTGTCGAAAATATCCGCAAGATAGGCCAGCCTGCAGACCCAGTCCTGGTTTTCAAAAAGTGAACTGAATGCAGATTTTTGCTCCAGAAGAAACATATGAACTTCTTGTCGAAGCTCGAAAAGTCTGTTTAAAACCTTCCCACGAGACAACCAGCGAATTTCTGTGTGCAGAAGTAAATGTTGATGTTCTGAACCCATCTCTTGGCACAGCAACTTGAACATTCTTGAGTTCAGTGGTCGGGCTTTGATGAAGTTGATCACTTTTACAGCCTCGTTGAGGGTCTCCTGCAGATGTGCGTTCATCCTTTTCGATGCAAGAGCTTGCCTGTGAATGATGCAGTGCAACCACTTCACCTTTGGATTTTTCTTCCTTATCCAGGCCATGAGCCCATTATTCTTCCCTGTTAGGGCGGCAGCTCCATCACTGCAAACTGATAGACACCAGTCCCACAAGATGCCCCCTTCTGCGAAGAATTTGTCAATCACCTTGAATAGTTCTTCTCCTGTTGTTCTTGACTGTAGGTTTTGACAAAACAGAATATTTTCTCTTATGTCAGAACAATCTGGATATCGAACAAAGACGATCATCTGGGCTTCACCTGACACATCCGTGCTTTCGTCAAGCTGTAACGCAAACATCTTCGTCAACTTTATTTGCTCAATAACCTGCATGACAATATCGCTTGCAATGTCTTCTATCCTTCTTGAAATGGTATTGTTCGACACAGGTATAGACTGAAGGGCAGTAGCAGTTTTCGTGTCAAACATTATTTCACTGACTTTCACTAGTGCTGGTAATATCAGACATTCGGCGATGGTGTGCGGTTTTTTTTGTTTCGCAACTAAATATGAAACAGCATACGAAGCCCGGAGAGCCTTTGAAGAAACTGATGCCACTTTTGCAATTTCCAAACGATTACTAGCGAATGCTTCTTGTTTACGCTTGAAAAACTCTATGGGCTTACCGACATGAGAAGGGTGCACAGTACTGAGACGCCGGTTCATATGCGCAGGTTTCATGGAACTGTTGGCCAAGACTTGACCACAAAGAACGCACTGTGCATTCACTGGATCAGACTTTGTCGCACTAAATCCGAGCCCTAGGTATTCTGACAAATATCGACGCACTTTGACCGATGATTCGTCATATTTCTTCTTCTTAGGTGCAGGTTCAGAGTTTTGGGTACCATCATTCGGCTTCTTGTTATTCCTGATCAGGAATCTATCCATCTTTGTTTGCAACCACAATTCACGAACTTCGTGTTTCAACAGATGACAAGATACTGAACTCGCTGAGTTTAAATCGAGACCTTACGGCTATGGAGAAAAATTAGCATCGAGACCTTACGGCTATGGAGAAAAATTAGCGGGTTACTGAAAGCGAAAGTTTTGAAAATGAGTCTGAAATTACGTACAATGGGTTATGTTATCTGATTTTGAGGGAAATGTTGGAACTGAGTCAGAAACAAGTTTTAAAGATGTAGACTAAATTAATTTTGGGACCTTCGCGTACAAGATCCCCATCAACATACCTGAAAGTTCCAACATAATACTCAAAGTGGTTCACAAGGTATTGTTAGTGCACTCTTTTGCAACTGCAAACACACAGTGTTTTGATTTAGTTCAACTTCCACATCAGTATTTCCCGAATTTTTCACCTTAATACCCTTAATTTTAGTAGTGGTCATAGTAGGAGTAGTAGTGGTAGCAGTAGTATTTGTAGTAGCATGCACGTTTTCCCTTTTGTTCGGTTGAACATACCACTTTTTGGGCAAAAAAAAGAAGAAAATCAGATATCACAGACCATTAAAACAGCTTTATTTTTCCTTTTTCAGATGAATCAGACTTTTTCTGAACGTTGAGTAATAAGCATCTGTATTGAAAATCTTTGAACTTTGTGAATTTAGATTGCGAACTTAGATCATATATCTTTGAGGAGATTGCAGTTAAAAGGGGCTTGGGAGGCGGACTAGTTGTACTCGGGCCTTTTTTCAACATTCTCTCAACACACCCTGAAAGTTTAAACTTAATACCCTCAGCTGTTCTAGACATATTGCAGATACGCCTTTTTAAAACTGGATGCCCATAATATCTGTTGGTTTAGTTGAAGATGCCCCTGAAAATTTCCTGGACGTTACCATCAGCCGGCCTTCAGTCATTGCTGGTATTTTCTTTTCATAACCAATAAAGTAATTTTTTTTTATTATTGTGTTTGGCATTCTTCTTGACATTTCTCTAAAGTTTGACCTTAATACTCCATGCTCTTTTGGATATCAAGGATTAAATATACCCTCTTTTGTGATATGTTAACAGGGGTTTTTGATAGGCAACTTGCATAACTTACAGCCCTTGCACCAGGGACTGAGGGCTGTGAACTGAGGGGCTGAGGAACAGTTATTTAAACTTTGGATTGTTTTAAATAAAATGGCTATCTCAAAATTTTCATCGGATGTATTTGGTAGACAAAGGGATGTGGTCCGATCACTTTTTACTCTTAAAACAGACACTGGAACTGTTGACGTCAGACAATAAAATATAGCTGTTTTATGAACGATCTTGACAGGGATGTTTACTAAGACTTCTAAGACAAAAAACAAATAATTCCAACAAGGTTGAATATGGAAAGATACTTATGTTTTACCCCAGTATAATGCCTCATTTTTGTAGATCAGTGGAAAACTAAGTCTGGAGGTTCAGTTGCACGAGAATTCAGTTACACGAGGGTTCAGTTGCACGGGGTTTCAGTTACACGAGGGTTCAGTTGCACGGGGATTCAGTTATACGGGGGTTCAGTTAAATGTAATTGAGTTGCATGGGGGTTCAGTTAAATGGCGTGAGTTGCACGGGGTTCAGTTAAATGGGGTTCAGTTGCACGAGTATTCAGTTACTAGGTGTTCAGTTGCAAAAGGGTTTAGTTGCGCGCACACCATCATAATTAATTGTAATTTATTAATTTTAATGAATATTATTAGTTTTATTAATATTTATATTTTAGTTAAGTTGTATTTAGCTCAATTTGATTAATTAGCTATTATATTAAAGTGCCAAAATAATAATGAGAATAGCATTTACAATAGTTTTGTAATTTACAGTAGTTTTACAAATCATTTTATTTGAAATACGCATTCTCAACTGAATTGTCTTTAATTTCTACCATTTCTTCTTTGTTTGTCGCAAAAATTAAAGAAACAATAAAAAAAAACAGCTTTTAAATCCTAATAAGAGTATAGTTTTTACTAAAATACTAGAGGCAATACCCCGAAAAAGAAAGAAAATGTCGGCAATTTCCCTCATCTCTATTTTTACTTAACCCTTTAAAGATTTTTTTTTATATTTTTGATTTCTTTTAATATTTTATATTGTTGGAACCTGTTTTCTAAATTTTGTTGTTCCTATATCTATAAGAAGTACTCTTGTTAAATACTTAAATTAAATATACTTGTTAAATACTTTAATTCAATACGCTTGTTATAATCTTCAACAAGAGTATTTAATGGTCTTGTTGAAGATTTTATGTTGGCAACACATAACAAGATTTAGAAAATAGGCTCCAACAACATAAAATAATCATAGAAAATAGACATAAAAACAAAAAAATTAAAAAAAGGCTCCAACAGTATAGAATGATCATAGAAAATACGCATAGAAACATAGAAAAAACAAAATTTAGAAAATAGGCTCCAACGACATAAAATAATCACAGAAAATAGACAGAAACAACAAAATTTAGGAAACATGCTCCAACAATATAAAACGACCCATAGAAAATAGGCATAACAAAATATAAGAAAATAGGCTCCAACAACATAAAATAATCATAGAAAATAGACATAGAAATAACACAATTTAGAAAAAAGGCTCCAACAACATAAAATATTAAAAGAGATCATAAATATAAAAAAAAGATATCTCTAGAGGGTTAGGCAAAAATAGAAATGAGGGAGATTGCCGATTATATATTATTCATGATAGTTTAAGATGTATTTTCAAAATCTACGGAGAGGGCATTTTCAATGAAAATCCAAGACAACAAGCCAGTGCCTCGTGCAGTTCTAATAATAAATAAAGAAAGTTTGGATACTCAGCCCAAAAAAGTTGGAACTTACTGAATGCAAAATGAAATAAATTAGGGGAATGTTAATGCTGATTTGAGAAGTCAACGCACTTCCGCCAGATTGGCAAATGAAAAAAAAGCATTCAGTTTTTCATATATAATACTATTAAAAGACTTTTGGCCTATTTTGACTATAATTAATTTAAGCCATCCAATGATAAGGTAGAACCAAGCGGTCAACTACTTCGATTTGGATTCCGGCAGCCAAGTAATTAGAATTGTCGGCGGCAGACTTTGGCTGTACTGCCATGACTTTCGTATTCTTCCAGTTAATGGATAGTGATGTCCTGGTAACACCCAGGTTCGTGTTTAGAGCTATGAGCAGCTGTGACTTGGAGTTTGTGACTAGTGCTATGTCATCAGCAAAGTCACAATCAGTGACAACTCCATTCCCGTACTTGAGTCCAAAGCTCAACTTCCGGGTTGTGCAACTCATAACATTGTCAATAACACATCAAAATAGCTCAGGAGCAACTGAACAACCTTGCCTGACTACTGTTCTTACTGGGAAGAACGCACTACGTCTACTATTCATTCGCAGACAGCTCTCAGTCTCTTGATGCTTGGCCCTGAGTAGGCGGACGTATCTTGACGGGAGGCCAGTATTAGGAAGGATATTTCGTAGAGAAACTTGATCAACTGAGTCGAATGCTGCCTTGAAATTGACATAAGCAGTAATAGCCTGGTGGTGGAACTCGTTTGCCTTCTCGATGATTTGTCTTATTGAGAATATCTGCTCTGTCGTTGATCGTCCAGGCATAAAACCAGCCTGCTCTACTCTGCGATGTCGTCGAAGGTGTGCAAAACATCGCTGCAATAAAACGATAGAAAAGAGATTGCCTGATACCAAGAGTAGTGTTATCCCTCTCCAGTTCTTGCACTCCTTCCTGGAACCTTTTCTATTCCACAGTGGTAGAATCACTCCTCTACGCCAGTCTTTCGGGATGATCTCTGAGTCCTGTATTGAGTTGAAAAGTTGCTATACACACTTTAATGTAGCAGTTGTTTCTAGTTCAAGTTCTATTTATTTTCATAAAATAACAATAACAAAAACATTATCCCAAAGGGCTCAATGGCCCGTTATTTGGGAAACGGCATACAATAAATAAAGAATCATAAAACTTGTCATAAACATACTAACCAACATCTAAATATAAATATGTAAGGAAAAGAAATGAACTCACCGGCAGTCCCTCACATCACCCGACAATAAAATACAAATTAAAATTCTCGCGTCACCGAGGATACACCACCAACAAAACAACAACCCAAAAAAGAAAGAAAAATAATAAATAAACTATAAGAAACATTTAATAAGAAGCCTTTAATAAGAAACTTTTCGTCTGTCTCTTAAAGGAGCCAAGTGTTCTTGACTGCCGGATCTCAGCGGGAATCAAGTTCCAAGCATGCCCCACAGTCACAGCCAGGCCGAAGTCTGAACGAACCGAGGGACTAGCTACTTCCCCTACTAGTTTAAGCAGTCCCGAAAAACAACATGGGAGATCTCCCTGGAAGTATTGAAATGCCAACGAAGATAGAGATAAAATATAAATATCTTTAATTTTGAGGAAGTCAAGAGGAGTGTGTAGCCGACTGGAGAATTCTTGCCGCTTTCTCATAAAGATTGTGAATAGGAGCAAGTACCGAGGGAAATGTGGACATCCACACAGACGAACAGTAACATATATAAGGGTAAATCAGAGAAAAGTATAAAAGACGGAGGATAAGGAAAGGAAATAAACGCTTTAATTTTCGGATGATCCCAAGTCCACGGGAAATTTTCACTCTTATTATTTGAACATGTCACTTAAATGATAAATTTTCATCCAAAAGAACTCCCAGGAATCGCACATATCGATCCGGCGGACGACTTATGGAGCCTCTTGGTGTATGAAGCTCAGTAATTGTGGGGCAGCTCACACCTTTACGAGAAAAAATAAGAAGGCAGGACTTTTTCAAACAGTTCGTGGTAACGAACTGTAGTAAGGAGCGACCCGGCTCAATAGTAACCAAAACTCTAAAAAATGGAATTTTGATACCAATAGCTACATCAAAAGAATCGCATTTTAATGCTGGTTTTAAATATATAAGTTTCATCAAGTTTAGTCTTACCCATCAAAAGTTACGAGCCTGAGAAAACTTGCGTTATTTTAGAAAATAGGGGGAAACGCCCCCTAAAAGTCATAGAATCTTAACGAAAATCACACCATCAGATTCAGCGTATCAGAGAACCCTACTGTAGAAGTTTCGAGCTCCTATCTACAAAAATGTGGAATTTTGCATTTTTTGCCAGAAGGCAGATCACGGATGCGTGTTTATTTGTTTTTTTGTTTTTTTTTTTTTTCCCAGGGGTGATCGTATCGACCCAGTTGTCCTAGAATGTTGCAAGAGGGCTCATTCTAACGGAAATGAAAAGTTCTAGTGCCCTTTTTAAGTGACCAAAAAAATTGGAGGGCACCTAGGCCCCCTCCCACGCTAATTATTTTCCCAAAGTCAACGGATCAAAATTCTGAGATAGCCATTTTATTCAGCGTAGTCGAAAACCTTACAACTATGTCTTTGGGGACGACATACTCCCCCACAGTCCCCGTGGGAGGGGCAACAAGTTACAAACTTTGACCTGTGCTTACATATAGTAATGGTTATTGGGAAGTATACAGGCGTTTTCAGGAGGATTTTTTCGGTTTGGGGGAGGGGTTGAGAAGAGGGGGATATGCTGGGGGAACTTTCCTTCGAGAATTTGTAATGGGAGAAGAAAATTTCCATGAAGGGAGAGCAGGATTTACTAGCATTATTTAAAAAAAAACAATTAAAAAATAAAAGTGAAAAAGCTTTTTCAGCTGGAAGTAAGGAACAGCAATAAAACTTAAAACAAACAGAAATTATTACCCATATGAGGGGCTCACCTCCTTCTAATATCTCGCTCTTTACGCTAAAGTATTTTCGGTAATTTCAACTACTTATTCTACGGCTTTTGTGATTCAGGGGGTCATTCTTAATGAATTGGGATAAAATTTAAGCTTTAGTGTAAAGAGCGAGGTACTGACGATGGGGCGAATCCCCTCATATATGTAATAAAAACATGAGAATACAAAAGTTCTTTACGTAAGCTAATTTATAAGTTACGTAAATCTTTTACCAATAAAAAGATTCGTAAAAAATTAAAAGTTCTAGTTGCCTTTTTAATTAACCAAAAAATCGGGGGGCAACTAGGCTTCGTCCCCCGCTCTTTTTTTCTCAAAATCATTCGATCAAAATTATGAGAAAGTCATTGAGCCAAAAAAAAATATGCAAATTTCGTTTTGATTATTCCTCTGCGGAGAGCCAAAATCAAAACATGCATTGATTCAAAAACGTTCAGAAATTAAATAAAAAAAACAAGTTTTTTCAACTGAAAGTAAGGAGTGACATCAAAACTTAAAACGCACAGAAATTACTTCGTATATGAAAGAGGCTGCTTCCTCATCAACGCCCCGCTCTTTACGCTAAAGTTTTTTACTGTTTTAGAAAGAAGAATTGAGAGAAAGAGTCAAACTTTAGCGTAAAGAGCGGGGCGTTGATGAGGAAGCAGCCTCTTTCATATACGAAGTAATTTCTGTGCGTTTTAAGTTTTGATGTCACTCCTTACTTTCAGTTGAAAAAACTTGTTTTTTTTATTTAATTTACATTCAAAGTTAGTTGATTTATGTCAAACCAAAAGAGTATTTTCTCAGTCATTGCTTGAAGCTTTAGAATAAGGGATGATTCATCCGGAGCTGCTGCACCTAAAGTAGTGTCATCTGCAAATGCTATTAATTCTTCTTGACTATCAGGTGTGAACACCGACGTACTCTGAGAGTAAGATTTGTGACACAATCCACAGCAAACATTGTTCACATAGATGAGGAAGAGGGTTGGCCCAAGAATAGAATCTTATAACATAAAACTGTATTTTAAACATAAAACTGTAGTTTATAAGATGTGAGTTTCTTTCGTTTTTCGTTTTTTTGTATGTTTTTTTTTTATGTTTTTTTTGTGTCTCAACTGTTTAATATATTTTTTTCTTTTTGTTTTTTTTTCATGTTGATTTAAGTTTTCCGAAATTCAAGCAAAAATATTCGGATTCCTGTTAGCCCTAGTATATGTGTAAGCTTTTTTCTCCCTAACGTTAACTGTTTTATTTGAGAACTTCACCTAATTTTTTTATTCATTTTAATTTCGTTTCAAATATTTGAAATAAAACTATATTTTGATTTTATTTAATAGTTTCTCAAAGAGAGAAAAGGATGGGGTCCTTTTTACCAAACGAAGGGGGAATTTATCCGTATTCCTCCCATTTGTACGGATGATACCGAAGCTAAATAGGAATAATTCTTATTGAAGTATTTCAGTTTCATGATTTTGCACAAGCTCCTCTTTTCTTGTTCTTCATTCTAGTTTTTTTTTCTAATTTCAAAATATACTGCCCGTAGTGGGCTGCTTTTTTAAGGCTGCAAAAAAAGTAATTGATTTTTTGCGTAAAAGAGCTGGTAATAATATAAAAGAAATAGTAACAATACAAAAGGCGTGATACTAATATGAAAGCAGCAAGACTCGAACAAATTTTAGTTACAGCTAGAAACAAATGTCTTACATTTGAAAAAAACAACAACAGCTACTATGGACTAGGGTTCGCCCTTAACTAGGTTGCTCCTAGGGGGGGGGGGCATGACATATTAATGCTCTTTGAAGTTCGAGTAAAAAAAAATCGATTACCCGAGATAAGAAATCATCACAAGTGTCAGGAAAATTAATATCTAAGTTTTAGTTAAATGTAATTGATAAATTTCTCCTCATCCTATCAAAGTAAGAAAACAAAACCTTCCTCTTTTCTTCTTCTTCTTTTTTAATTTCAAAATAGAATAAATTGACTGAAACATTTTTTTCCAGGCGGCTGGTGTCCCAGTCAACTTTGAGCAGTATTTTTTAAGTGAAGTTCATAGCTCTTTAAGCGTTCCGTTAGACGATGTTGCTGCATCCATACTTCGCAATGGGATATGTTTAAAAGGAATCCTAGCTTCTCCTGACTACAGTCGAACCGGAGAAGCTCAAACAATTAATATGAAGCTACGGTAACAATTAAACATGTATATGCTCCCTCTTGCACACTGGGGAGGGTGAGAAAATCCCCCCAAGATCTAACCGAGAATCTTTTCTATTGTAATTTTGGGGAAAACCCGAACAAAATGTTTTGGTTTTTAACTAGGCACGTACGCTGGGAGAAGGAAGGGAATTCAGTGCTGTATCTTCCCCTCCCCCTTCAAAAGAATTGATATTCCCTCATAGTTTCCAATATTTTCATATAATTCGCCGGTTTTTGCTCTTTTGTCAACCCTCCCTGGAAATAGGTTCGTGGGTATGCACCTGATTTGCAGATAAAACTCCTAATTTTTTTAGAACCATCCCTGACTATACATTAAGAAATATCTTCCTGCCTTTACATTAAATTTTTGTGGTACCTAAGGCATATAGAAGAAAGTCTCTTTGCCCGCGAATTTACACCCAGGAATTTGATTTTTAGGACTGTTTGTAAGACTGTTTTTTTAGGAGGGGTTCAGCTATGGAACAAAATGTTATTTTGAGCTCCCGACTATTTTTAAAAATCTAATAGTGAACATGTTTTACCACTCACAAAAATTGGAATTTTATGCGGTTTACTGCATGGAGGGGGAGGGGCAAAGATTTCGTTTTGGAACCAGATTATTCCTTTTAAAGCGTGGAAGAGATCTTTTACATCAAAAATGTAGATTTGTAGGTGCAAATGTGCAACTTTTCGTTTATCATATTTTCCTTCAGAGAGAATTGAAAATCTGCTTAGAAAAACATAAAAAAAAATTCATAATTCATTCCAATAAAGTGATGTACTTCTCATATTTACTATATAAAACTAATTAAATTATATAAACCTATATAAAACTGATTAAGTATAAAAACAAACTACTTTGAAACTCGGCAAAAAAGTGTCTTTACAACCAAATTCCATCAACTTGGTTTTAAAGTCAAAGTGCAATAATTCTTTGAAATTCTGTCAGTTTTTTAGGGAATAGCCGTGGCGGAGGAACTTGTCACCGCAGTCTCTATTATGTATTTTGCTGTTATTGCAGATTGCAGAATTTTACCGTTACATATTTACTGTTACATTACATATAGAATTTTACCGTTACATTACATTTAGACCATAATTATAGTCTCTATAAAGTGTTTTAATTAAATGTAATGGATAAACTTTCCCCGTCCTGTAAAAGTAAACAAACTTAGTTTTGCTGTTTGATGTGTATTTTGAAGGATCTACAATAATTTGTCCAGTTGTCATTCAATCGACTAATATTTACAACAAATACTCTCTCTTTTTTGGTTGTCTTGTAATGTTTTTCCATATATTTCTTTTAAAGGGTGTTTGTACGTGCCAACAAAATTAATTCTTGTTTTGCGGAGAAAATTTGTCAAAGCCATCTCCATGATTTTCCAAATATGAGGTTCATAAGATTACGAAATACTTTACAGCCCATATACCCTCTTTTAAAAAGCAAATAACGTAAGCTTTGCTTTTGGATGATACATTTTCTTTTATGGGATTTACAACAATTCGTCCAATTATTATTGAATTGGCTGATGTTTTCAGCATCTCCTTCTTTAGGGATATCCTGTAATGTTTTCCCCCCACATTTATATCAAGGAATATTTTCACCTATGAGAAGGATTGTTAATGCCACCCCTATAATTTTCCAAAAATACAGTTCGTAAAATTTTCTTCTTCTTTTAAAAGCATAAAGTAAGTTTTTCTTTTGATTATGTATTGTTTTTCCTAGGATTTATAATAAATAGTCCAATTGTTATTCAATCGATTAATGTTTACAACATACATCCCTCCTTTTTTTTAAGGATGCCTTATATTGTTTTTCCCCTCATTTTTGCTAAGTGTTGTTGAGAATACTTATTTATAATTTTCCAAAAATAAAGTTTATAAAATTTTCTCCTTCTTATAAAAGTAAAATGAAGCAAGTTTTGCTCTGCGATGATGTATTTTTTGAGATATTTACAATAATTACTCTGAATGTCATTTAACCAGCTAAAGTTCCCAACATATAGGCTTACCCCCACCTTTTTTAAGGGATTAATAAAAAAAACTTTCAAAAAAAAGTTTTTCCAAGAAAAGTAAAGGCAAGGCCATACTAAACTTAAGTTCAGAAGAAATAGAAACCTACAATAACTCAAACTCAAAATGACCAGCTTCTAAGGAATCGAACGAAAATGAAACCCGAATCGAACAAAAATTAGATAAACAATCATAGCAAAAAAAAACATACAACAGTACTAATATAAATGCATAAATAAAAGTTAAAACGAGTATAGCTTTATTTGAATATTCAAAACAAGCTTAAAAGGAACAAAAATATTTTGCTATTGAAGTATAAAGGAAACCCAAATGAACAGAAATTAAATAAACAATCATAGCAAACAAACATACGGTGGGTACTAATATAAATGAATTAATAAATCTTAAAACGTCTGAAAATTAGGTTGAATATGCAAATCAATCTTGAAGCGAACACAAATCACTACTTCTGTCACTGTAAAAGTCATTACTGCGTCATTGGCGTTTTACTGAAAACTGTATGTATCTTGAATAGTCTTAGAAAGTAGAATTAAAATAAACTGAATATTTGATATTTAATGATATTAATTGCTTAAAGATCATCAGTTCTAGATCTTATTTCACTTTAATTTTCGTTTTCAGTGCTGCAATAGCCGGAAAAGAGAACATAATTGGTTTTCAATGAATCACAAATGACGCAGTAGACTTTAGACTTTTAGAGTTAGAGAAGGGGGCAGTTTCCAAACTGTTGATTGTAGTCAAATTATTTTTGATTTGAACCACCCTGGAACCTTAGCCTTAGATCCGCCTGTGCCGCCAGAGGCTCCCAGGGCATCTACGAGACTTCGCCAATCTTTTCTGAATTGGTCAGCTGTATATGTGTCCTCCCAATCAGGTTGAAGAGAAGCGTGGATGCTGTGCAGATCAGACTGGGATGTTTGTCGCAAAGTGTTCCGAGGTTTTTCTGTCTTTGACTTCCTTTTGGGTGCCAATGTAAAGTGGCTTCTGAGATCTGAGTGTCCTGCATTTGGAGAACATGACCTAAGTATTTCTACCTCCAAGCTCTAATGGTATCAGTCAACAGAGGCTGGTTGGCAAGGTTACGGACTTTTTCATTTGTGATTCTGTCTGACCAATGAATATTTAAAATTCTTCGAAGACAATTATTCTCGAATGCAACGATTCTCTTCTTCTGTTGTTGGTCATTCCTTGTGCTCTTCTTTACGGCTTTGTATCGCGGTAGCTTGCGTTTAACGCTGTAGCTTGTGGTATCGTGGTAGCTTGCGTTTTCAAGATTAAACGGCCTGGTGTTTGGCTTTGAAGAGGGGTCTGTCTTATGAGTTTCCTCTCTCTTATTAGATTCCAAGTCTGGTCAGCGAGCCGTTGGTCTTTAGGGCGTTTCTTGTACCCCAATATTTCTGTCGCCGCCATATAGAAGTAGTTGTTCGTGGCTTCCCACAGTTCTTCTTGGTCTGGATTTTCTGGCATGGGAATAGATTTTAATCTATTTGAAAGTTCGATCACGAAATTTCTTGTTACTCTGCTATGAAGTGGTTCATCCGAGTCAAAATGTTTGGATAGTGTACTTGTTTAACATTTTTCTCCAGTTTGTCTTTAAATTTGGCAATCGTCAGATTATGACCTGACCCTACATCAGCCCCTCTATGTGAACGTACGTCCATGAGTAGGTTTTAGACTTTTACTTAGAGAGAAGGAGGCAATATCCAAGCTCTCGTTATTAGTGATTTTTATTCGTTTCAAGTTTGATTTGCATATTCAATTTAAGTTTCACTCGTTTTAAGATTTATTTATTCATTTATGTTAGTACCTATTCTATGTTTGCTTACTATGATTGTTTATTTAATTTCTGTTCTTTTTGGGTTTCAGTAATACTTCAATTGCAAAATATTTTTTGTCCGTTTTAAGCTTTTTTTTGCATATTCAAATTTACCTTTACTCGTTTTAAGATTTATTTATTCATTTATCTGTTGTTTGTTTTTTTCTAAGTTTCACTCGTTTAAGATTTATTTATATCATTTAAATTGGTACCTATTGTGTGTTTGTTTGCTATGATTGTTTATTTTATTTCTGTTCTTTTTGGGTTTCATTTATAATTCAATAGCAAAATATTTTTGTCCGTTTTAAGTTTTTTTTTCAAATTTTCAAATTATATATCAAATTTTCAATTTAATCTTATTAGTTCTTGCCAAGACTTTTTGTAATAAAATATCATTAATTCTTTTTTTTTTTGGGGGGGGGAGAGTCGGGCCATGTAGGGAGGGCCAGGGGTTAGTTCCCACGATTTTTGGAATAAAATATCGTTAATAAGTTGTTTCTTTTTTTTGGAGGGGGTGGCTAATGGAGGTAGAGCCAAGGGCCAGCTTTAGTGATTTTTAGAATAAATATCTTATATCTAATATCTAATCTAATAAAATTTTTTCGTGGGCGGGATGTCGGGCCAGAGAGGGAGGGCTAGGGGTCAGCTCTCATGATTTTTAGAATAAATTACCGTTAATATATTTTTTTGGGGGTCAGGCGGGTTTGGGGGGGGGAGTCGGGCCATGTAGGGAGGGCCAGGGGTTAGTTCCCATGATTTTTGGAATAAAATATCGTTAATAAGTTGTTTCTTTTTTTTTGGGGGGGGGGGGGAGGGTGGCTAATGGAGGTAGATCCAAGGGTCAGCTTTAATGATTTTTAGAATAAATGTCTTTAATAAGATTTTTTCGTAGGTCGGATGTCGGGCCAGAGAGGGAAGGCTAGGGGTCAGCTCTCATGATTTTTGGAATAAAATACCGTTAATATATTTTTTTTTGGGGGAAGGTCGGGCCATGGAGGACTAGGGGTCAGCTCCCATGATTTATTATTGGTATTTTTTTGGGGGTGGGGGGAGAAAGATTGGGCTAAGGAGGGACAGGGGTCAGCTTCCATAAGTTTAGGAATAAAATATTAAATAATTTTTTGAGTGGGGGTCAGTCTTATCTGATCTTTGAACTATTTTAAAACCATCGTATAAAAACCTTATGTGCCCCCAAGGCATAACTTTACTACACCTGCCCCCAGGCTTTTGGGGGCTGTGTCGACCCCGAAGTTTTTGTTATCTGATTTTTGAACTTATTCTAACAAGATAGCTATCTAAAAATTCGATCGGATGAATTTTGGAAAGAGACGGCTGGGGGGGGGGGCTAGTTGCCCTCCAGTCCCTTTTGACTCTTAAAAAGAAAACTAGAACTTTTAATTTTCGATCCAATGAACCCTCTCCGATTTTTATACACCCAACCCTTCTATAAAAACCTTATTTGCCCCCCGGGCATAATTTACAACACTTGCCCCTGCTTTTTTTTTGGGGGGGGGTGTGTGTGTAAATTCCGGAGTTTTTTATGATCTTTGGTCTATTTTGAACAAAATGACTAGCTCAAAATCTTTATCAGATGCATTTGGAGAAGAAGGGCATGAGGGGGGAGGGACTATTTGCCATCTGATCTTTTTTACTATTTAAAAAGGGAATTAGAATTTTCAGTTTTTAATCATTTGAGTCCCCTCCGAAGCTTATACGACCGCCTGTTCCATAAAAACCTCATATGCCCCGGGGGATAAGTTACAACCCCTCCCCCGGGCCCTTCGAAGTTTATACTACCACCCCTTCCATATGAAGTATCTCTGGAAAAAAAATAATAAAAACATTCGAGCCTTATGGCTACAGCGTCCCGTCTGACATCTTAAAATGCTTATCCTCACATTTTTATCAAAGGAGGTTTGCACCATTGAGTAGACTTATTAAAACCACCCTATAATTTTTAAAAAATTGCAGTTCTTAAGATTATTTCCTTCCTATAAAAGCGATTAAAGTTAGTTTTGCTATTTGGTATATTTTTTGAGGCAGTTGGCCGAGGTAGTTAGTTCAATCGTCACTAAATCAGCTAACATTTAAAACAAATACTCTTCCCCTTTTCTCCTTCTATCTCTCTTTTTTTTTTTTTTTTTTTTTTTTTTTTTTTTTTTTTTTTAAATGTGTTTGTGCTGTTGCATTGATGGTTTCTCTTTTCGTTATATATATATATATATATATATATATATATATATATATATATATATATATATATATATATATATATATATATATGTATATATATATATATATATATATATATATATATATATATATATATATATATATATATATATATATATATATATATATATATATATATATATATATATATATATATATATATATTCTAAGATTGTTATCAAGCATTGTCAGCACTGACGGATGACATTTTTGTTTTTGTGGATAAGACACAGGGGTCAACTTGCTACAGTCAATTTTTTAATTTATCAATGCTTTTGCTGCCAATAATTGATGTATTTTTTCCATTCTATAAAAGCAAACAAACTTAGGTTCGCTTTTTAATATCTCCTTTAAAGAAAGTTTCAATTGTTGGTTTACTGGTTATTCCATCAGCTTGATTAGAAAAAAAGTTCTTATCTTTTGATAAAGGTCTTCATCTGTCCACTTCTGCCAATCAAATAAATGGACCTGGTAAACGGGCGAATGTCAAAGGCACTGATTATTTATGATGTGCCCAATTTTGCAAATAGTATTTCTGGGAAGTTATCTTCAAAATAAGCGTAAATTGTGAAAAGATCTTTCTCGTTGCTAAAAAAAAGTTGAATTAAAATAAAGTATATATTCTACTTTTTTTTATTATCTACAACTGTCTAGTGGCGGTCTTTTGTAATGTGTTCAATTAGGTGTTATTAAATGATAAATTTAATTCCCAATAAATATTTCTGTAAGTTGGTAAACGGGCGAATGTCAAAGGCAGTGATTATTTATGATGTGCCCAATTTTGCAAATAGTGTTTCTGGGAAGTTGTTTTCAAAATAAGCGTAAATTGTGAAAAGATATTTCTCGTTGCTAAAAAAAAAATTTGAATTAAAATAAAGTCTATATTCTACTTTTTTTTATTATCTGCAACAGTCTAGTGGCGGTCTTTTGTCATGTGTTCAATTAGGTGCTATTAAATGATAAGTTTAATTTCCCAATAAATATTTCTGTAAGTTGGTATTTTTGGAACAAATTACAAAGTATTTTTGCGAAGATATTCTTCAACATTCCTACAGAAAGAATGAGTTAAAGTCGATCGTCATTTTACTTTCACTTGTGGTGGTTTAGTGGTGTCCTTTCATATTGTGTTCAATTAGGGGTATTTATTATGGGTTTAATTTTGTAATAAGTATTTATGTAAGTTAATGTTGTCAGAATTAATTACGAAATTAAAATAGCGGAAATAGTCTTAGATTTTCCTGCAAAAAAAGTGAGTTGTAGTCGATTGTTATTTTGCTGTGACTTGCGGTGGGTTAGTGGTAGCCTGTTAAAACATGTTCAATTAGGCGATTTATTAAGTGTATAGTTTAGCAATACTTTCTTGTTGGTATTTAATTTTGCAGTAAGAATTTCAATAAGTAGTTTGCCGTGTCGGAACAAGTTGCAGAATATTTTCAAAATTCCTATAAAAAAATTGAGTCAAATCCATTGGTTATTTTACTCTTTGATTAGAAACTCGCAATGGGCTATTGACATTTTATTTTATTCTGTGCATCAGTTAGGAATTATTTATGACAGGTTTAATTTTGCAACACTCATTCAAAAGAAGTTATCAATGTCAAGTACAAAGTAAGAATTTTTTTTTTACATTCCTAAAAAAACTGGGCTAATCAATTGTTATTGCCCTGTTGACCGTTCAGCCCTTTTGATTTGATGCTTGTAATGGGCTTGTGATAATCAATTGGAGGTTATTTATGATTGGTTTTAATTTTGCTAGGAAGTAGTTATCAATGTGAGAATAACATTTGCAGTTTATTCGTGAAACAAAGCTCATGATAGGATATGAAGGGGTGCCATTAGGCACCCCTTGCTTATATGCCTTGTGCTGAATTACTATTACTGAATTACTATTTTATTATTACTATTACTGAATTACTATTTACTATTTTATGAATTACTATTTTGTAACGAGTGTGTTTTGTATAGTTTCTTAATTTTTTTATTTCGTCTATAAAATATGTTGTTATATTTTTCATGTTTATAACTGCAAATCAGATGACTATTACCTCCTCGCCCCCTTAAGATAAATTTGTAGCACTTCCTCCAAGGGTAGTTTGGAAATAGTGAGTGTATATATCTTACCGTGAATCTCTGAAATTTGTGAATGTCACAATTCACCGGTGAGCGTCTGAAATATCTTTTTTCTCCTTGGATTTAGTCAGCGTTGCCAGTCAACTTTTTCTGTTTATGCAAGGCCTGATGGTGACTGGTTAGGTTAAGCCAGGTTGAGTTAGGTTCTAACCCATTTCTGAGATTTATAACCCAACTTAACCTAAATCAACCTAATCCTAATCTAATCTGACTTAAACTTTTACCATCCAATCTTGCTTAAGACTGAAAAAGCTAATTCGCAAAGCTAATCGAATCCAAGCAGAGAAAAGGGATTTCGCGACATTCACTGGTGAATGTCGACATTAACCAGACTTCACACGTTCACAGTAACATATATTCAACTCCTGGGAGTTTAGACCTCTCTCTTCCCCCAAAAATGTTGAATCGATTGAATAGATTTTTTTTTGCAATCATAATCATTTTGTTCCTTCAAGCGTATACCCACCCTTTTGTTCAGATTTTAACCATTGTTCCCTTACCTAATAATGCCTTTTCCTTTCTTTTCAGTCGGCAGCTTGACCTATTTGCAAACGTAGTTCATATTCGAAGCCTACCTGGAGTTAAAAATAAACATAGCAACATCGATATTGTTGTTATCCGAGAAAACACGGAAGGCGAATACTCTGCTTTAGAACATGAAAGTGTAAAGGTGAGCTACGAATATATTTTTCTCCTGCTCCAAACTTTTTTTCGTTTATGCAGTTCCAGGATATAGCACTTCTTATTGGGGTGAGGCAAAAAGAGTCTATATTCGGAGAGTCAAGGGGCGCTGGCTATATATAATGTTTTCTTCGAATTATTGGGGCCAACTGTCCCCTTTGCCCCCCCCCCACGACGCCACTGTGCAGTTATAATTTACACTTCCAATGACTTTGCTCATTTGTCGTTGTATTGACAGAAAACAAGAGTACGGGGCCTAACCTGCAAAAAAAAAAGAATACCAGGATGCTGTAAGGAGTTTGAATGGGTTGACGGTATTTTAGTGTGGAAGGGTAATTATTTCCCAGAAGAATTTTTCCGAAGTGGTTAGCATTTAAAAACGGAAAACCTTATTTTAATCATAATTTTCTTAATCATATGATATAATAATTATCATAATTGATGTAATAATTATCATAATATGATGTAACAATTAATCATAATTTTCTAAGCATATGATGGAGTGACAGTGGGTTTCTAGTTTTGGTCTCTCTTGCATCCGGGGTATCCTTGATTAGTATCTCTCACCTGTCTTTCAAAAATTTTCAGATCAAATTAAAAAGAAAATCATTTATTAAAAAAATTTTCATTTATTAATAAAACTTAGCATTTATTTAAATCTGTCTTTTCTGACCTGATATGGTAAAGGTATGGGAAAAATTAAATTTTGGATTCAACTTGCTTATACTTACTGCCAACTCTGCCCTCTACTTTATTTTAATAATTAATTTAAAAAACTTTTTCCCACAAAACAAGTTCTTCAAAGAAAAGTAAAGAGCTCCATTAAGCCAAGTATGAGTAAAAATAAAGTCAAATAATCTTCCATGCGTAAAACTACCACAAGTCACTGTCAATAAATAAATGAAATTCAAAACGAATAGAACTTACAATATATAGCCGAGTCAAGCTCAAAACGAGGAAACATTAACATGAGTAGGGCTGATAGCCCCTATGCCTTCTCAAGACCAGAACACAATTTACGCTGTACTGAAAACAAAAAATGACCGTGGATTGTCAGCTAAATTGACATATACTGAATATTAGCCCTAAAAATAGGGCTAATAGCCCCTATGTCTTCTCAAGACCAGAATACAATTTGTGCTTTAGTGAAAAAAAAATGACCATGGATTTTCAGTTATATTGACATAATTCTGATTTTTCTTCGTTAAGGTTTTGATAATTTTTCATTTATAAAAATAAGAAAGGTGAAAACATTTCAAGCGTATATTGTTTTCAGTAAAGCGCAAATTGTCTTCTGATATTGAGAAGGCATAGGGGCTATCAGCCCTACTCATGTTAATTTTTGGTTGCTTTGATTTGGGAAATCTGCTTCAAGACGTAAGGTGTGAGGGAGGGGTTGAGTTGCAATAAATATCAAGTTAAACCTAGGACACTAATGAGAACCTATCATTCGTGTTTCGGTTTATGACTGAAGGTGTGTGTTTTCTGGAGGTGGTTAATTTTCTTACATTGATTTAATCTAAATAGACATGGTTAATGAGTAGCAACGCTATTATCGTAGGATATGAAATCGATAAGTACAGAAATCGGTATTTGATTATTGGAGTTGTAGTTCATTTGAATGAATTGTATTAGGTGACCCCCATAACATGCTAAAGACTGATTAACAGAGGATAAGAGTAGGGATGATGAGCATATATACAAAAAGATGCCTAGGAACTATCCTCTGTGAGGATAAAGTCCCTTATGTCTCCCTTCTTTGGAGAGTCAAACTGGCGACCCATTAGGAAAGGAGAAAAGAATTTTCTTGCATTTTGCCAACACTGGCCTCTATAAACCCCAAAGCAACACCCCTTTTTGCGACAATTTTTTCCGCGTTCGACCTTGCCTCCTTCGTTCTGCTTCAACAAAAATCACCAATTTTACACCAACAAGATTTTCCAGTTAAAAATAAAAAGAACTTTCGCTCCCTTAGAGTTGATATGTTAATAAGTGACCCCATCTCCTCTTTAGCCTAAATTTCAGCTTTCTTTTTATAGTCTGTGTTTTACTTAACTGTAATTTGTATGGCAACACTAAACCAGCCTTGGGTTTATTTTTGTTTTATTCCTTTTCAACTCTTCGAGTTTTTTTCTATTTTTTTATTTTGACATTTTTCAGAAACTTTTTGACACTTTGATATTTTTCATTCCTGACCAGCACTGTTACATTTTTTCTAGTGTCATGTTTATTTACTGAGCACAAAAGTTCCTTGTGTTTTACCAACACTGCTCCCCATAGCCCTTTGAACAAATTCCCTGGTCGATCCCCCCTTTTCTGACCTTGCCTCCCTCGTTCTACGTAAACAAAAATCTTAATTTTTATCCCAATACAATTTTTCAGTGGTAGAAAGAAAAAAAAAACTTCGCGTCGTTCATAGTTGATCAACAGTTCGTGGTAACGAACTGTAGTAAGGAGCGACCCGGCTCAATAGTTACCAAAAGTCTAAAAAACGGAATTTTAATGCTGATTATAAATATATAAGTTACATCAAGTTTAGTCTTACCCATCAAAAGTTACGAGCCTGAGAAAATTTGCGTTATTTTAGAAAATAGGGGGAAACACCCCCTAAAAGTCATAGAATCTTAACGAAAATCACACCATCAGATTCAGCGTATCAGAGAACCCTACTGTAGAAGTTTCAAGCTCCTATCTACAAAAATGTGGAATTTTATATTTTTTGCCAGAAGGCAGATCACGGATGCGTGTTTATTTTTTATTATTTTTTTTTTTTTTCCCAGGGGTGATCGTATCGACCCAGTTGTCCTAGAATGTTGCGAGAGGGCTCATTCTAACGGAAATGAAAAGTTCTAGTGCCCTTTTTAAGTGACCAAAAAATTGGAGGGCACCTAGGCTCCCTCCCACGCTAATTATTTTCCCAAAGTCAACGGATCAAAATTCTGAGATAGCCATTTTATTCAGCGTAGTCGAAAAACCTTATAACTATGTCTTTGGGGACGACTTACTCCCCCACAGTCCCCGTGGGAGGGGTTACAAGTTCAAAACTTTAACCAGTGCTTACATATAATAATGGTTATTGGGAAGTGTACAGGCGTTTTCAGGAGGATTTTTTGGTTGGAGGTTGGGGTTGAGAAGAGGGGAATATGCTGGGGGAACTTTCCATCGAGGAATTTGTCATAGGGGAAGAAAATTTCCATGAAGGGAGCGTAGGATTTACTAGCATTACTTAAAAAAAACAATGAAAAAGTTTTTTTTTTCAGCTGGAAGTAAGCAGCAGCATTAAAACTTAAAACGAACAGAAATTATTACCCATATGAGGGGCTCCCCTCCTCCTAATACCTCGCTCTTTACGCCAAAGTATTTTTAGTAATTTCAACTATTTATTCTGCGGCTTTTGTGATTCAGGGGTCATTCTTAATGAATTGGGACAAAATTTAAGCTTTAGTTTAAAGAGCGAGGAACTAACGAGGGGGCGAACCCCCTCATATATGTAATAAAAACATAAGAATACAAAAGTTCTTTACGTAAGCTAATTTATAAGTTACGTATACTTTTTACTTATAAAAAGATTCGTAAAAAATTAAAACTTCTAGTTGCCTTTTTAATTAACCGAAAATCGGAAGGCAACTAGGCTTCCTCCCCCGCTCTTTTTTTCTCAAAACCATTCGATCAAAATTATGAGAAAGCCATTTAGCCAAAAAAAAATAAATATACAAATTTCGTTTTAATTATTCCTCTGCGGAGAGCCAAAATCAAAACATGCATTGATTCAAAAACGTTCAGAAATTAAATAAAAAAACAAGTTTTTTAAATGAAAGTAAGGAGCGACATTAAAACTTAAAACAAACAGAAATTACTCCGTATATGAAAGGGGCTTTTCCTTCTCAACGCCCCGCTCTTTGCGCTAAAGTTTTTTACTGTTTTAAAATGTAGAGTTAAGAGAAAGAGCCAAACTTTAGCGTAAAGAGCGGGGCGTCGAGAAGGAAAAGCCCCTTTCATATACGGAGTAATTTCTGTTCGTTTTAAGTTTTAATGTCGCTCCTTACTTTCATTTAAAAAACTTGTCTTTTTTTATTTAATATGTTAAAGAAATGAATCCCCTCCCACTTGCTTTTTAGCTCAATTTTTTTTTAAACTTCTTTGTTTTGTATTTTTTAGTCACCACTAAAATGGCCTTGTGGTTTTATTTGGCTTATTCTCTTTCAGTTCTGTGAGTTGTAATTCTGACATTTCTGATAACCTTTTTGACTTGTTGATATTTTTTGTCCTGGCCAGCTCCATAATTTATTTCTGTTGTTGCGTTTATTAACTTAAAGGGTGAATTTTGTCCATCTGGGCTTGTGCAGCTATTTGTAAGAAATTTATTAATTATTTCATCTGATTTTCTATGCATCAAGGATCATGTTATTTCCTATACATCAAGTACACAATGATAGAAAAGTTTACGAGATGTTCTCGACGGTTTTGTTGTAGACTGGAATATAGGTGTGCTGAGTGAGTATATTGGGAGGTATACCCTTAGCAGGTGTCAGCCTCAGTCGGATGCGTTATCAGGAATATAGACACTAAAGCAAGAGAATGATAGCTAGGTTCGCTCCACGTCTAACGGCATCCAGAAATGTCGAAGTACGGATAAGAGAGTCGAGAACACGTCTATTGCTGTGTTTGACCAGAGTCTGACTTTCTCCAGAAGATTCTGTATCAACAAAGATATTAGCAGCGACGATTGAGGCACAGCTGTTCGCTCACTTAAAACTGAATTGATATGGAGAGTGTAGCTTACTTCTTCAGACTGGTCTATAAATAGTAACTTGAAGAACTTGCAAAGTGACCTAGCTACGGCGATCGAATGGCACGGTGTACACTGTCTAGTAGCAAGTGTTCCGAAAAACTGATTTCATTCTAATCAGAACGGAGGTTTTCCACACCGGAAGTTTATTAAAAACAGAACCCTAATATTCCAAGATAGCAGGGTTAATGAAGAGGGTACACTGTAAAATCCTGGGTCTTGCAACTAACACAAAAGGCAGTATTCTTTCTTTAGGTATCCGATTTCGGCTTATGATTAGAGAAGCTGTATTTAGAGCGCAATCTACTGCTCTGACAGTGTACACATAGGTGACTAATGGAGTGATGATTTAAGCAGTTCCATCTTTGAGAGTACAAACTCCTCAGAATGGAGGCGTTCTTGTTCGAATTTATATGGAAAGTTCATTTTGACAATACGAGTGAAAAATCAATAAAAATTTATTGGAAGTTGCCATGTTGCAATTGCCACTTATCCATTGTCAGAAAAAAAACTATCTAATGGAATTAATCAGTATATTCATTAAATTAGTATTTAACACATGGTGTCGAACAACTAGCCAAAATTAATTCGACTAATTCAGTTAATAATACTTTTCAAAACACAACTACACAGCGGTATTGGCATTTGAAGAGGGAGATTGATAAACCTAAAGATGTGATAAATCTATACTTTATATACGTGTATGTTGAATTATTACTAAATTCAAATTTAATTGTTACTATAAATATGTTATTAATATTTCACAAGTTTTTAAGCTTGAGGAATTATATATTGTTGTTGATATAATAATTGTACTTGAATCAACAGCTATCAATTACTGTATTGAATTCTGAAAAGCCGCTGAATTTGTCCCGCTTCAAACATCCATTGGTATCCCTATAATGTGGAAACCAAGGGCGTATCCATAATTTTGTGTGTGTTTGGGGGGGAGGGGCGTATATGAAACTTTACAAAATGCTTCAGAAATTTGTTTATATGCATTTTTGCTGCTTTCTTACAAGTTGAACAAAACTTTTGAAGAGGAGGGGGGGGGGCCTCAAGCCCCCTGTATACAGCCTTGATACAAAGTCGGCTTTTTTTTGCTTTTACCGTTTGGTATTAAATACACTTTGGGTACTTGATTATTAGTTTGAAATTTGCAATAAATATGAATGCTTAAGTTTGTGAGCATTTATATTTATTGCATAATAAATGGTGACAATTTTAAACCATTTTATCAGTTAAAGTTAGTGAAGTAAAACCTGGAGGATATCTAGTGTTGACTGTTAAAAGAAATACAAAGAAGTCCTACAAACAAGTTTATAATTCTATTAAATTTTCAAACCCTCTTAAGGTGGTCGTAATAAATGAGATAATGATTTTGTTTATCTTGGAACACCAAATCTTGCAGTCCTGTTAAACCTGTTAGGTATACAAACTATCTGAGCATGATAATCTAGAGGTGGCCCCAGTGTAAAAGCCATCTGATAGAAACGTCGACAGAAGACATAGTTCTAAATGGGAGCTTTTAGTTAACATAGAGAATTTTAGTAATACACTTAGTTGGCAATACATAGTAGAAAGTTGTTCGATATAAAGAATTAGATTGTTTGAACTACGCAGTAAATTTCGAAATTATTAGGTAAGTTCAGACTTCGATTAAAGTTTATATATTTTTGGGAAAGAATGGTCTTTTTTTTACTGCTTTTAAAATTCCCGGTTCTGAGTCAAATTAATATCATTTTAAATCTATCAAATTCCTTTTAACTTTACAGAAAAGATTGATTGATCAGAAAAAGTGTGTGTTATCGCCTCTATCCGTCATTTATGACTCTAGAAAAAAGTTCCCTGATTTTATTTTCTCTTTAGACAATCGAACGAAAAATATTACCGATATATTCTTTCTGCTTGAAAAGACTAACGAAGGAATAAAGCTTTTACGAAGGAATACGAAGATAAAGAGACAGGGAATGACAGGAATAGGGGGACTGATTGAGGGAGAGAGGGGCTCATTTTGAAGTTTTTGGAATAGGATTTGATGATTTTTGTATTGATGGCTCGTTTTTGAATTTTCAGGGGGAGGTTGGGTCGTATAATTTTGAATATATTCAGATCTTGGGACTGATTGAGGGATAGCGAAGCTCATTTTGAAGATTTGGGCATGGGAGGGGGCTATTTGATGACTTTTATATTGACTCCCCAGTTTCGAATTTTTCAGGGAGGAGGTAGGGTAGTATAGTTTTGAGTATGTTCAGATCATAGGACTCTAATTAGAGGAAATTTGTTTTCTTAATTTTTGTAGGGGATGAGCCTCCTTCCCCAAACAGTATCTAAGAGTGGCTATGTCCCCTTATGTCGTCGAACCTAGTGCCTACCATCGATAAAAAAAGAAACAAGTTCCTTTTCAGTCCCGATTGTCCGAATCTTAGGAAATTGTGATAATAGGATTCATAGTATTTGTCCAAAAAGAAGAAAGGCATGAAAGTGTTCTAAAGAAATAATACGTTCTTGAATAACAATGAAGCGGAAAATTCATTCCCTCTCCCCTCCCCCTCTTTTGCAAGCTTTTGGTCACATGGGTAACTTTTTTCCATGTCACGATTTCTGTCTAAATTGAGATAGTAGGGCCATAAGACAGGGCCTTAAGACAGTAGACAGTATTTCGACCCTTAGACATAGGGCCGAATTATTTTGTTATACTATGATTGTAGACAAAGGTACTATTTTGGTTGATTATTTTCTTAGAAAAGAGGCAAGAATACAGGAAACTCAAATAAGAAAAACTACATCACTTTCTTATATTTGACGTTTCTAATTATCACTTAGCGTAACATTAGTGGAAAGGATCTGGCTATTTGGGGGTGACTGTGTCTCAAGGTGATAATCAAACCCTTGTTCTAGCAACCTATGAGATGCGGGGAGCCTTTGAATCCGGTATTCATGCGCATATATTTAGTTGTGCTTATAAAAATGGAGTTGGCCGTTTGGTTACTTCTGTATGGAAGAGTTTGGATAAGGGACTGAGGATAAGATCCCACTTTTTGTGATATATTGGTATCTACGGTACTTATGCCTGTCCGTAAAGGTATTTGGCAAGGCTTTACTACTTCATATCTTTTATGTAAAAATAGATGTCCCACAAAAATCTACCGGAACCTGATACATAGTATTATAGTATACATAGTATACATAGTACCTGATATATATCTACATAGTATTCATGCGATGCTAATCAAGTATGCTGGATAGATACTTGACACAAGTAGGTCTGTTTCATGGATTGGAGAAAATGAAAGTATATTGAGGGACGAATATGCTTAGGCTGGATTAGTTTTTAACGCTGGTAAAAGTGAAATAATTGTTTTTTGTCGTAACGGAAAAGTTTCGATCAGTTATTGTTGCCTAGTTGGTACTGTGATCAGCTCATCTCTTACCTACCTTGGACTACTGATGGCTTCCGATCGAACTCTACTGCACTGGTTGAACATTTTTCTATAAAGCGTCTGCTAAGCTGTTGGAGTTCTATTGCCTTGCAAAAGTCTTGAATGGTATTCGATAAACTCGAATGTACTCGAATGACTTCATTTTGTATTCGGTACTCCACACGTGGGCTTCTCTTCACCGGAATAGAGAAACGTTCTGTCTGGTTTATTACAAGTATTCGTGGTTATTTTTAAGTACTCTACCTTTGAGGAAGAAATTGAAGAGGGTAAAACAAATACGAGGCTGTGGACTCGTCTAATGCAGTTGCTGCGTGAAATGTCTAGTTTTATTGTTGGTTGATTCTTCGTTACGTATGAATGCGAATTTTGTGTTATCCTTTTTCTTTATGCTCAGTAGTAGTACATTTTTGTTATTTTTGAAGGGATGTAAAAAAAAAACTATTCGCTCATTTGCATATGACACTTTTATATATATGTTTGCAGAATTTCAGACTGGAGTCTAAAATTGTTTCAAATTAAAGAACAATCTGGGCGTCTGTTAAAATATTGAGAGACTATGTCTACCAGTTTATTGTGTTGTTTTCCGCAGCAAGAGGAACTGCAAATACCTCTGTTCTGTTTGCAAAATGTCTCGAATAGTATTCATTCGACCGTTAAACACTAAAATCAAGTGGTTGTGGGCGTCTAGCTATGGCTAATTGTAGAAAAAGCCGAGACAGATAGTCCGATTGAGTGAGAGGCAAATCTGGCATAACCCCCTTATTAGGATTGTATAAAAATGACTTTAGTTCATTTGTTAAATGGTAAGTCTATCGATCATCTGTCCATGCGTCCTTCTCTTAGGGCAGAAGAACTAAGGTATAGAACTAAGATAGTAATAGAACCTATAGTGTTCCAAGTGTTTGGTTAAATGGCACAGGTAAATGGCGGGAGTAAGTATGGCTCTCTCATTGGACCTATACTTGTTTGTTAGCTTTTAGAAAGGCATGCCTGCCTTGAGTCTCAGACAGGTTGACCAAGAATTTATAATTGACATAGGGCCGTTAGATTGCCAGGAATTGAGAGGTAAACAGGGCACGCCTACCTATGGTCTTAGGCTTGTTGAGCAAAGAATTTAGGCTCTCTACAGGGTAAACTTGATTGAGGCTTTAGTGAGTGAATTGAAGAAGCACAACGAGGAAGGCAACATTTATTGGAGGTCTAAATTGGGAATTTAAGCGGGTTGTTCCAAAGTAGTATCACACCTGAGAGAGGGAGACGATTTTCATCTTGCGTAATAAATCGTTTACTTGTTCATCCTGCTCAGACGACCTGCCCGACAATCTGAGGAAACAATAAAAAAGTGAAGAATTTCTGCTTCTGTTGTCAAGTTTCTCGTCCTCAGTAGTATAAATGAAGCACTTTCACGAGAAAATCTGATCATAGTTGTTTTTGAATCTTATTCTTGTTGAGGTTTAGCAGTTTTTACATCTCATTAGTTAAACATCGTTGCTATAACGGACAATATTAACCTCTTCCTTATTACTGAAGGCGTGTGAAACACCAGCTTTATAGAGGCCCATGAAATTACAGTAGAAACATAAAATACCTAATTTTACTATCATCAGTTTTGCCATTTACAACTGTAGCTATAACTCTGCTGTTTGTTGAAGTTATAGTTGTACAAACTTCAAAGAAGGTTGCAAATAGTAGTTATTAAGTAGCTATTATAGTAGCTATTACCCAAAATATTCAGAGAAATTCAAATTAGTTGCTTGGATATGGAAAGATCCGCCAAAATTGCGGATTTTAAGGATTTTGCTCGATTTGCTCGGATTTTAAGGTCCGCGGATTTGCTCAGATTTTAAGGTCCGCTAAAATTGCTCCAAAAAAAGAACGTCAGTTATAAACACTTAGTAAATACCATAGATATGTTGTCACAATACTACTACTACAACTAATAATCCACTGCAGCAGCAAGTCGTCTGATGCCAACACAGCTACGCACGCTCCTCCATCCCAATCCGTTCAAAGCCTCTCTCTTTACACCCTTCCAAGAGGATCCCATTTTTCTTAAATATTTTTTCGCGACGCCCACCCACCCCATTCGGGAACGACCTCCTTTTTCTTTGGTTCTAGATGGTTGACCGAAAAGGACGGTTTTTGGCAATCTTTCATTTTTCATCCGCAGAACCTGACCTAGTCATCTCAAAGCCACTTAATCACCCCAATAGATGCAAGCGAATGTAGGAAAAATGTTGTAACAAGTGAGAAGTTAAACAACCATTAAGTATTTGTAAAGAATCTTGCCAATCAGTCCGATAGTAGAGAAGACCTCAATAGAGTTCTACTTCATCTTCATCTTCTATTCGCTCGAATAGAACCGAGAGGAAACCTGATCGTGTCATGAAAGTGAGAGCGCAATGTTTGATCTTTGCTCTTGTTTTAGAAATATGGAGTGCTTTGTCTGATAAATATGGGGTTTCTGAACTTAGTTTATTCACATGCATTCTATTGACAATATATAGAACCTGTTTTTCTTTGAGCCATGCAAACATTAAAGTTTTGCTACCATTTTTTGTCCCATTAATCCCATTAGTTGCCAACTACACCATGTGTCTAAAAAGAAAATGAAAAAATTCTTTGTCGACACTCAAGTAATCTGTAGCTATTTTGTTGATTTGTTTGCATTTTGAAAAAAATCGTCAGGTCCCACTGCTTAACAGTTCTCATACTTGGTGCTACGTTTCTTGTGATTATTAATCAGTCAAAATATTCGAGTTGTACTCTGGTTCTGGCGATTGCCAGTGATTTATGTTACAAATATATTAGTTTAAAATAAGTTCATTCATTTATTCAACCTAAAAAACAGCATGCGCAAAATAATCTCTCGTAAAAGTAAGGAAGGCAAACATGGAAGTTAGATTAAAAAAGTCGTTTGATGAAATAAACAGAACCAAAGAATATAACGTAACTTTGGACTGGATAATTGTGAAAAAGTAGTTGAAAAGTTTATACCAGGAATATAAGCTTGATGAAAATTTAGTGCAAAACAGATAGCACTGATGCAACAAGGCAACTCTCTTTTCTAAATTAGTCAAGAACATGAAGGGTTAAAATTTTGTCTTTCAGGAATATTCTTGATAAAAGAAAATCGTATTTGGGGTAATTTTTCTAGAAGACAATTTTTTACGTGTGTTACTCTTTATAGCTTTTTTGGTCATTTGCAGTTTCCAGCCATTTTGCATCTTTTATTGTTAGTAATTGTTACTCGTGTATTCTAAAATAATATTTCTTACGCTATTATCTATAAAAGCCCGGTAGCTCGCTTATAAAATGATAGGTTAACGGCTCAAACCTCTGTTTGGTTGCGTGATGATATCAGATCAACATTTTTGGAAATTCGTATTGGAACTACGGGTAGCCTATCGCTATAGACAATGATAATGAATAGAATGCCACTGAAAAGAAAGAAAAAAGTAGCTGAAAAACCAGGTCGTGCGAGGACCAAGAATTTTCCATTTCTCTCGACTTAGCAACGTTGAACTTTTTGTCAAGGCATTACTGCAGTAGCATCTTCTTTTCAGCCCTTGTTCGTTGACCAAGGAAATATACCCGTACATGTGCTTGCCTACTCTGACCCTCGTTCCTGTATCAAACCTAATTGTGGTGGCATCATCCTCCATTGGCGGGGCTAGGAAAATCTTACGTTTTTCCTCTTAAGTTTTATTATTTTTTTTTTCATATAATTCGTATCTTCTGTGTTTTTTTTTAGCTCAACCCTTCCCCCATAAAAAAGTTGCGCCCCTCCCAGAATAAATTTCTACGCACATGTCTGCCTTGAATCATAGTGACATAGCCTTTGTAGCTACTTGCACGGTATAAGAAAGAAGAAGAAAATAAAGATGAAAAAGAGAAAAAGACTGGTATACTAGTCCTTAAAATGTAGAGTAATAGCTAGTCTTTGTTCTGCAAGACGAATCTCTATTGTAGCTAAAACCTATTTCGGGACATTTGTTTACGTATTGATAGAGGATACCTTCTCGTTTTGTCGACATTTCCTTAAAGGTAAAAAGCACCGCAAACAAACTTTTCTGTTTGTAAATCTTATATCCCTCCCCTCCAAATGTAAACAAATAAGACAGGTCTTGGTCTTTATAGGATGTGTATAGTGAAATCCAGAAGAGACCAAACGGGATTTTTGGTGTGAAAGCCAAAAGAAAAGGATTTCCCTTCCAAGAGCTTAACCTACTGTCCTTGGACGAGTTACTCAAACGACCAGCTGTGACAGCAGTAATTTTGTAAATTTAAGTAATTTGAAAAAAGGGATAAAGGGTTTGAAAAAAAGAGATAAAGATTCTCCAGAGCCATTGATGGCGTCAAAATTACGTCTCAATTGCTGGGTCTTCTTTTTTTTACAGAAACAGGTAGTCAGCCTGTCACCCAAAGTTGCGGCAGCGGGGATCGAACCCCAGGTCTCGTGTTTCCAAGCAAATCATCAATCCACTGTGCTATCACAAGGTCATTTGCGCTAGAAGGTCCAAACTAAAGAACACGCACGTAATATGGTTGAAGAGCTTGCATGAATCACCCGGTGAA